>NC_141757.1:94823910-95123910 GCF_982258835.1 Parasteatoda tepidariorum | reverse complement strand
CAATCTGAAATATAAACAATCAATACCCTCCTCGGAAAGATCTCGGTAAAATTATAAAACGTTGACCGCTCTACGGCGATAAAAAGGCTATTTTTAGAGATGGTATAGTGAAAAAAGCGTTAGAAGCTTAGGGATAAGTTTTGAACTTGTGCAACAAAATATTTCAATATACTAACTCGTTGCTATTAATTTCGTTGTACCATTGTCACCTATTTGTAAAAAACGGTACCACACCACATAGGGATTTAGGTTATACATACTTTTCAATGTTAAAATGAACAGATAATTAATAAATTAAAAAAAATCTGTTTATCAAATGAAAAAGAATATATCCAAAATGTGCACTGTAATTATAAATTGTTTGATTCATAATTTTTGACTATGAAATAATTACATACTCTAATAATCTCTAATAATCTCGAATATATTTCACGAAGTTAATGATCGACAAATTTAATACTTTTCTCATTATTTACTTTAATAAAATTTTTTTTAATTACTAAGTTAGGAATAGATAACTTCATGTTACATATGTATTACAACTTCTATCCCATTATAATTTTCGATAAGCACAACAAAATGGTATTGCAATAATGGCAGGTCATTGAGCAGACTTGTTGCGCATGCTTGAATAAAATATGAATATCACAGAAAGAATTGCAAGAATAATCATGTGACAAATTTTCGTCAATCAGAAAACTTTACTTTAAAAATTGCTAAATAAGGATTATTATTAAAAAATTTTTATGATACCAATGCGGAGCTTTATAAGAAACAGATATGCAAAACTTTAGAATATCGAGCAGAACAATAATATAGGTTAAAGAGTAAAGCATAATAGATACATATAATAATACATATAAAGATATTTGTGGAGAATGTCTGTGAGGCTTAATAGCTACCGTGCATAACAAAAACTTCGGTTGTGGAGCCAAAACCATATAGTAGCTCTAACGATTCGGAACAAGTACTTATGCTTGAGTTTTAAATTTTTTGTTTTCGGCTTTTTTTGCGCATTCTTCGTATTTCTTGGAAAGAGGTAGCATTGACTTTGGCGGTTAAATGGTTTTTTATGCCGCCTTTGATTTTTATCTTTGAAAGTGGGGCTTCTGTAAGGTTCGATATCACAGTCTAGTTTTGGAAAGAAGTGGTAAAAAGAGCATTACACCCCGCGAACAGATTGTTTTGATTTTCTTATTACTTTGCCGCAAGGAATCCTTATAAAAGAAATGACTTTCTCGGACTGTTGCATCTCTAAAAGGAAAATGATAGCGCTTTATTTTACTTGTTATAACATCTGCTTTATGCTATAAAAAATAAATTTTTTTAAAAAAAAAAGTAAATAAAAAATTTGTTTTTGTTGCACTAAATGTGCCTAGTAATCGTACCCAAACCCATTGTTTAAAGAGAATAAAATCATAAATTCTGGAAAGAAAAGTGTAATTGATGGTGGGGAAAAAACCAGTTTGATTTAAAAACAGATATTGGTTATGGATTTGTAAAAATTTAAATTGCATATTTTCAATTTTTTATTTAAAATTGTGTAGATTAAATTGCATATTTTTTGTATATAAGTAGGAGCTTAAATTATTTTTTAAATATAAAAAAAACATTTTAAATTTAATCACCATTTACTTCATTATTGAATTTGTTTAACAATCCTATTTAAATTTTTCATGAAATTTACCAGTTAAAGAACTTAATTTCATATTAAAAAATCTATAAATGCTTCAAATGTTTTTATCTGTTGTGTTGTTAGTAAAAGCCACTGCCCTACACTGTGAAATATTTAGGATCAAATTACGGTATAAAGTACCGGAACTTTGTGTGCGTCATCTATAAAATCCATTTTTACCATGAAATATTACACCGAAATTTTCATAACAATATTTATTTATTTTGATATATTTATTTGTTTTGGTGATTTTCGAAAAATTATTACTGCAATTATTACCGTTCATCAGATATTTTGTTCCGTAACACGTTCCAGAAAAAATGGATTATACAGATGGATTATAAATTTAAATGAGAAAAAAATATGGTCAAAACTATCAAAACATGGTAAAACTGACCGTGTTTCTGGGTCTACGGGAATACCAGTAAGCTCGGTAATTCTTACCGCAGCGCTTTGGTAACGTTTTTGGTAAAACTAACAGTAAAATATGGTTTTTTAATGTGTAATAAAGTCTGATAAAAGAGGTAACATTTGATAATTTCGTTAATTAATACCACGATAGCATAAAGCCTGGAATAAAACCATGCATACGATTAAATTTGCTTGTATTTGCATTTTTACTAAATGTGTGACAGTAAGAATTATAATTTTGAAAAACAGACTTTCCTGTAAAATCACCAAATGAATGGTTGTTTCAATACTACATATTTTAAATCCATTAGCCAGAATCATATTTTTTTAATAGAAATGTTATTACCATTCAGCTCAGCTCGTTAATTTTACTAAAATTCTTTTCTTCGTGCAAAAAGTACCTGCACCCTGACTGCTGGTACTTTTTACCGTAATTTGATTCGGTATTATTTACAGTGTAAGCTTTCTCATACTTTATGTTTCCTGTGTAATATTCTTTTTTTAATTGCAATAAAGGCAGAGAAAATCAAAAATAAGTTGGGTGTTGTATAAGAAAATATTGCTTAGTATTTTCTATGGTTAAATCTTAGAAACCTCATTTTTTTCCGAATGCGATAATCTGTGTCTGAAACATCTGCTCTATCACAAAAATGCCACCTTCGATTAGATATTTGGTATAAGAAGATAAACACCACATGACCGATCCGATTTAGTTTTTTTCTTTCTTTCTCAAGGAACATCCATTCATCTTGCTTTCCCACTAAGTCCATAACTTTTTTTGTTTTGTTTCTGCAGAGGTGTCAAGTAGGTACAGATGCCGACCTTAATTACAGCATTGAGAACGTTGTGGTTCTAAGCGCAGTTATCTTTCAATTAATAGTTAATTATGTAAGAAAATGTTTAAAAAATGCAATTATTTTTTAACGATTGTATTTTTTTGTCATTTCTTTCTGAGGTATGACCTGAATTGATATTCTCTTTAATCTAAGTTACTATCTTATAATGAGGTATAATGGCATCATCGTAATTTTAAATGTTATGTGATATGAATCTAATTTTCTTATATGAATCTCATTAAATATAATAAAGTGTATAAATTTCAGTTACAGAAAGGAATTTGGTAAAAAAAATATATATTTGATATAATCTAGAAAATAATTATTATTTCGGAAAGATGAACTCAGACATCCAAGGAAATATTATAGGATTCAATTAAATAACAAATTTGCCATACCATTCCGTTCAGTTATGCCATTAAACAATTATATAATACTCGTATATGAATGTATTTTCATTAACATTTTATGATTTTTATTATTATTGTGTAATCGTGATGTTTTTAAGAAGAGCAATTATTTGACTTCATAAAAGTGGCAAATTTAAATTCACCAACAAATAAGACAAATTTTGTAAGGAAAAATTTTGACTTTTGGTGAAATGACTCTAAGGAGAAAATGTTCCAAAATGTTTTTTTAAGCTATATTCAATTACTAAGTTCAGAACTAAATGGATGATTAAAACCAAAATCTATAAAATAAAAAATTGATGGTTTAGTAAGGACTTGAGGTACATAAGAATTCGACTTAATGTTAATTTGAGTTTAGTTTTATTTTATTTATTTCTTAAATTTAATTTTATTAGCACTTTTATTACTTTCTTCTAATCGTTTAAAATTTTGTTTTGCAACCATAGTTTTGTATAACAATTGTATTAGGCAAGTTGGTCTCAAATACTTGACCCAGGAGTTCCCTTGTCTTCTAGATTAAGTTCAAAATTACAGAGCTACGGAGTTGAATATTGGTATCCGTTAACTCGAAATTGGCAAGATTGTACAACGACGGTCATAAAATACATTTTGGAATGCCGTGGTGGCTCAAGGGATAGAGCACTCGCTACCCAATGAGGTGATCCGGGTTCAAATCCCAGCGATGGCTGGTCGATATGAATTCCGAAAATGGTATGCACTAACCACATTACAGTATGGGTTAAAGTCTCCTTGCCATCAGGTTAACCATGGAAGGTTTTCGTAGTTTTCCTCTCCATGTAACTCAAATGCTGGTTAGTTCCATCAAAAAGTCCTCTACGAAGGCTATAGTTTGGCTACGAAGGCCAATGCTTGATCCAGGAGTTACCTTGATTTCTGGGTTGGGTTAAAAATTAAAGTACTGAATTGGACATGAAAAGTCGTTAACGCAGAATTGCTCCGGCTATTTAACGCCGTTTATAAAATATAAAATGAAACAAAATACACTATGGAAAATGATCCATTTTTTACTTCGTTTCGTTCAATATTCAGATGACTGGATTTATTAATATTTAATTTAATTAAATTTAAATATTTTATTGAATTTCGGAACAATTATTAATTTTTTTGGAAAAGAGCGTTTTATGAAAGACTTGGAAGATAAATCAATATATTAATCAATATGTTTTTAAAACTTTTTTTTATAAGATTAAAAGAAAATATTATTAATTAAAAGAATAAATATCATTAATGCGTTTTTTCACCCAAATCTTTCATTTGTATTTAAATATTTAAGTCGCTCTCGTTATTTGACATTTCGAAATATTTCTCCATAATAACCTCACTATAAGCTGAATCATTCTTGTAATATAATTGTTTAAACAAAAATATAACGTTTAAAACAAAATATGTCATTAGTGTCCGTGCAATATGCTTTTAAAAACGTATGTGATAAAACATATTTCTCATAAATTACATCGTTGGTTATCGTGTAATATTACATGAAAAGTAAAATAACTCTGATGCAAAGATAAGAATTCAGAAAAATACTTCTTCCAAACATTGAGGTTAATTACAAAAGTAGAAACAAAACTACAGCGATAAAGATAATTAAACTATTTTACTTAATATCCCTCTATAACATTCGCGTAGGCTTAATTTTGAAATTCTTTTCCCTTTTAACATGTTTATCAGTGTCGCGCTCGCTTGTTTAAATTATTGGAGTAGGTGGAGTTTAGTTGTCTCCCGCTGAATTCTTATGAAGGATACCAATCATTTATCATTAGAGAATGCACGGAAATAATTGTTGAATACAACTGGTAACGAAAAAACGTATTTATCTACAATTACCCCATGGGATGTTTTGTTATTATGTAAATTAGAAATAATACCTATTTGGATCCATTGTTTTTATTAATTGTCTGTCCGTGACCTTAGATGATATATATTCATTTTTCCCAGATTCGGATGATCGTGATAATGTTTTCCTTCTAATTATATTTGTTCGAGTAAGTCATGATACTTATTATGAAATCTAATCGTGTAATGCGATTATGCTTTTGATAATTTTTGGTTTAAGCAACTACTGGTGTGAAAGTTACTAATAAAATATGATGAGATTATGGCATTATTAAAATGTATAAGACGTACAAAAATAATAAATTGTTTATATCGCTACATAATTGCATATATTTTATAGTATTCGAATATTTATTTTTAAGCGCATGTGCCGACTCATGAAAATTATTTAATGCATTTAAAATTAAGACATTTCCAGGGGATACTATATTATTAAAATATAAAAAATTTTAGTAAATCACAACATCAGAAATTTAGACAACTACTTTACACCAAGTGCACTAGTGAAGCTGCTCTTGAATTCAAATGCTTAATTTCACAAAAAACCAAGAATAGTTTCAGGTGCAGTGAAGCACCCAAAACATACTTTTACAGCACTTGGTGCAAAGTAACCAAATTTTTATTATTCAGTAACACTAAAATTTATAATTACAGTGAGATATGATACACATAAGAGTGGATAAAGCTATTTTTACGGTGCAGCATTATTTGCGATGAGTATAATATTACTTAAAATAAAATTAGTTTGTTAATTAAGCATATATACAGCAGGGAAAGAATATTAGTATGAATTCGAACTAGGTTTAATAAAACCGATGCGGATAAAAATTAATTATTTAAATTATTTAATACAATTGACAGAGTTTTGTAAATCTTCTAATGAGAATAGAATTAGCTTTATTATGCATTATTTTATTCATATCTAAAAACATACATGCCTTTTATAATAGTTTAGTTTGAATGTTCACCATCGCGCGAATCAAAAACTAACTTCCTCCATCTCGTGCTAAATTATAAGCAATCTACCGCTATCGTCTGACGGTTTCTTAACGTACACCAAAATTGGTTAAATAATTTATGAATGGAGTAACAGCATTTATCGCTGATTTAGGCTCTCTCATTTATCGAAGTTATTACTTAACTACTTCTTTTAAAGTTTGTATGAACGCTCAATTCAGTATTTACTTGAAGTAACCCATAATATTTTAAAACCAAATTCGGACACCGCATTTTTTACAGTGTACCAACCGAAATCATTCTACTAAATTGATTCTGAAATCGGTAATTTTATGTATCTCCCTTTACGCAATAATTATAAATCCTTTATTTAGTTAAAAGTTAAGTTCCCCCCCCCCTAATATTGTAACGATCTATCTGAAAGAAAGTTTTACTAAAGGATAGTTTCAAGTTAAACAAATAAGATCTTTGAAGTTTAAGGAAATTAAGAATTTTTCTTTTTTTTAATAAATAGGGGTTTTCATTTTTTTAACTTTAGTTTTTGACAGAATATTTAAATCTATTTGACTTCCATAATAATAATAATTTGCTTTTAAATGCGAGTTATGTTTATATAGTTAGTTATGTTATGTATTTTTTAAAAAAAAGATATTGTTAATTTAAGATTTTTCAGTACTTCTTAGATTTTCATTATAATTTTTTTTTAGTATTAATTCATATTCTTAGAATTTCAGATATTAATTTTGTCCTTAATGTTTAGCATAATGAAATAAATAGCTCCGTAAATAATGTTATATTAATGAAAGTATAAGAACATTGCAGTTATGAAGTGTTAAAATAAATGTTTTAACAAAATAAATCATAAAAAATATTTCTTTTTTTTCCCACGTGGGTTGGAAAGCTGCTCATTGCTGAGTTATTTTTCTCAAGGTAATTTCCGCACTGTAAAAAATTATGGAGTATCGTTGACATCATTTTTGTAATAGAGGTAAACTAGTTACATTAAGTACAGAACTGTAATGATCTTAATTATTTAAGTATAGAACTGTAATTGATTTTTTAACGAAATATTTCAACAATGAAACCAAAAATGATACTAATGCGCAGGAAAACATGAGTTGTTCGTAAACAAATAAACAAAAAGTAAATTAATTAAACTATAACAGCTAAAAAGTAAATAAAATTTGTTAGCTACATGACCCTAAAGAACTTTAGTTTAACTCCTCACCAAATATTTCGTCATCTATACAACATAACTTTTTTCACTGCTCTGTGTTGCCTTTCAGAACTTGCCTTTTCTGAAAAATGAGACTCGTGTTGGCCGATCAATACCACAAACAAGAACCGATTGATCTTTTGATCGCCCTACGTAATTTTTCAAATGAATATGATTTTCAAAACGTTAAAAGTGTTTTTTTAGAAAAAGCTTTTATTAATTCAAATTATTTCTAGTTTTTTTTAAAAAAAATCATACACTTTTAAAAATGCAAGCATTTCTTTATTCTAGATGTTAGATTCAATGGAATGTTTAGCTCTAGCAAGGGTCTTAAAATGATTCAAATAAAAATGAAAAGATTCTGTGGTAAAAAATTAAAAAATTTTACTTTCTTTTCGTTTCAGTTCAACTAAAGTTGACAGAACAAGTACAGCTTTCCAGTGATTCACAAGGTCAAGAGTGAGTACTATTTCATTGTTAGAAACCCTAGGTATCTTAAGTTTGAGTAAAACTAGACTTAATAAGTCTAACGTTTTAAAAGAATTACGACTTACGAATAGACGGTGAAAAATTCTGGATCAAATTGCGGTATAAAGTAATGGCATTTCGGGTGCATCATTTGTTAAATCCATTTTGCTGTAAAATCCCTTTTGTACTGTAAAATATTATACAGTAGTTTTACAAATGTGATTCAGTGGTTTTATTGTATATATTGCAGTAAAAATTACAGTATATAAAATTTTTGTTTCACTATATGTTCCAGTAAAATGAACTCTGAGTACGTTTTACTGTAACTTGATCCGGAATTTTTTTTGCAGTGTAGCAAACGATGATTTGCTAATATTATAAATTTTAGAGAAAAGAAACGAATCAAAAATTTTCTTATAGTTAGAACACATTAAGTGAATCAACTAAGTAAACTTAGGCTGCGAATTCTCAAAATTATTAGAATGCCTCCTTTTTTCTTGCCTTTGATATCAATACTAAATGCTTATCTATTTTTTTTCGTTTCAGTATCTATTTTAAGCAGAAATATTGTTAAATATACATTTTATGAAATCATAAAGTTAAATTTTTATATTTCAAGAGCTTAATCAGTTAATAATTAACTCAACTTTTGTTCTCCCAACGAGACGAACCGGGTTCAAATCCCAGCTATGGCTGGTAGATACAAATTCCTGACCAGCTCGCACTCTAACCACCCGTTGTCATTCTCACCAGTTTTCTCTAAACTTAAAATAAAGGAATAAATATAATAAAAGCATTTGTTAAGCAGATTTATATCATTAGATAAATACATTAGCAGGTAATATTTCGTGATTTGCATAAAAAATTTAGTTGTCAATTTTAAATTGCATTACTTAAAGAAAAGTTATCAGTGAAAACTTAAAAAAAATATTTCACGTATCTATTCCCCGAAGTACTGATAAGTTTTTACGATGTCGTTAAAACAAGTTTCGGAAAATAAATCTCCACAGGAAGTGGCTCTTGATAAACGATGCACTTTTTTACACTTCAAATTTATCTTTAAAATAACATGCGACTTTTGAAGTGTTACTAATTTCTCCCAGGGCACCCTTGTAATATTGTTATTTTTAGCTTTTTCTATGCTACTACTAAAAACAATTTCAAAATACTTCTTTTTAAAAATTAAATATAAATAAATATTCAATTTAATTAATGATTACACGGTATTTTTATTTAACGTGAATTTTTTTGGGGGAAACAAAGTTAAGTTTTGTATGAAAAATGTGAAAAGGCGGAAAATCAAATCTGGAAATAAAACGTCTTTCAAAGTTTTTATTTTTATTCACTTATTTTTTTTATTTTGTTAATTAATCTTACTTAAGTTCTTATCATTACTGTTTCTCTATAATATTATTAATTTTGTTTCATTTGAAATTAGAGCTTCCACTTATCCGGAAAAGTTAAAGTGGTTCTAAGAATGTTTCATTTTTACCTTTCTTTTAAGGACTTAAGTTATTATCAGTAGCTATCACTTTTTTCTTCTTAATTGTAATGTGTCTATTTGAGAAATTTCGTTTGATTTAATGCATGTTATAATTGATAATAAGTAATGGTAGTCATGCATAGTTTACTTCACCTTAATAAAGGGTTGTAATGAAATATTCTCACAATTAAATTTTTTTAATCTGTTCCGTACATATAACATACTTATTAAGTCTTTAAAAAGAGAAATTAATTACATTGAAAAAGTTAGTATATCATTTTACAACAAGGCTATTCACTGCAACAATGCTAACTTCAATATCAAATTTCAACAAGAACTTATGGACGCGACAGGCAAATATAATTCAGTCACTTCTTTATTTCTATCGAACGCTGTCTTTAGTACCAGAATTTTCAAGCACTAAAGACCTCAGCAAAACACGAACAAGCTGTCAACAACATCTATTTACAACTGCATATATTTGATGTGACAATTTAGATATTAATTTAATATCATACGATGGATCGGCTGGCGTCGAGATGTGGCGTCGATTAGAAATAGAAAATTAAAAAGAGAATTTCCACATTATTAAAAAATATTTTTTGAAAAAAATAGCTCCTAATATTAGATTTATAAATTTATTTTATTCTCTGTTCATAATAAAACTGATACTGATAATATTTATTATCAGTGATAATACTGATAATAAATATATTTTGTGTTATTTTTTTTTACTTCCGTTTTTAGCCTTTTACTTGAACGATCAACCCTACGTTCCTAATGCTCAGTTATGACCGCTCTTAATGCATGTGTATTCTTAGAATCCTCACCAAATATAAGAATTAAGTAATGGAAATATCGAAACATGTTTTATTTCCAGATAAAACTAAACATCTCCAAGTTTCATCAGGCAATATCTTAATCGTTTTGATGTTTTTAATCCGTTCTTTCTCACCTTTGATTCTACAGATTTCGATTAAGTTTTAATTTTTTGAGCATTTGATTCTTTTTTTAAAATTTACGAGTGTGCATATTTTTCTGCTTTGTTTTTTTCACGTGTTCTTAAAATATATATTAGGGGCAATGACCACGAAACACCCTGTATATTTAATGTGTGACTGATTTTAAGATTTATTATTATTCAAGAATATATAATCTAGAACTTGTAAAAAATATGAATTTCTCTATACCATGCAATATGAATATCATTATTGCTTAGATTCCATCAATATGATGCATCATTGCATCATATTGCATGAATTTCATACATTCCATCACAAAAGGAACAAATCATTTTCATTACACACCTTAACTATATTCACCATTTTTTTTCTAGAACAAATGGTAAGTTTCAAAGCATTGTTGGCTCTCACCATGCTAAAGATAAAAATGCTACCGCAGCTCAAAAATCCAAAGGACGAATAGAGGCCTCAATTGTACCTATCATAAATACGAATTCTACCAGTCATAAAAACGGCCACGCATCATCTGGACAAGTAAAAGCGGAAGTAAGAATATTAATGCCAGAGCTGACAAAATCCCGAGATCCACATGCAGATGGTTTAATCCGGGCCTCCTCTATCGTAATGGATTATGATGAAGATACGAGAAAATATCTCACGTCTAGAGGTCAGTATCTTCTTGAACTTATAAGGAAACAAAAAAGAATAAGAGAATTCATATTTTCTAAGCAAACAACCATTTATCAACAGGGAGGTATATGATTATTGATCATACTGAATTATAAATATAGGGCGAGAATTACCTTTTTCTTTAGTAGTTCCCCAATTAAATACGGTAACCAAAAAAATCATTAAATTTTAAAACCAGAAGTAAAGAACAACATAAATAAAGTACAGAAATGGACAAGTTAAACAAAAGATCTGGTTGATCCATTTTGTCTACTTCTTTACTTAATTTGTGTTTTATTTACGTTGTTTATTGCTTTAAACAAGAATTTATTTAAACTTTTCGGAATGGGGTCCCATAATAATGCGAAAATTTTTGGGAATCCCATAAGCATTGCTCAAATCTGACAAACGAGAGAAACTGCCAGTTTCTTTACTTTTACTGTAATATACTATTGCAGTTTTACGGCTTTAATTTTTAATTTTAAAACATGTAATTATATATTAACATATTTTTTTAAATTTAAAACATCAAACATATAGAATTATTCGAAAATTTTAATTTGAATAGCAAACTTAAAAATATAATACAATAAAAAAAATGCATAGTATCATTTCGTTTTTTCTCTGTCTGTATATCCTTATCTTTATCTATTTTCAGACACATTCTATAAAAATATTTGGTAATTTTAAAATTAATTTTATACATTAAAGAAATATCAAAAATATTAAAATTTTGTGATGCCTGTTGCAGCTCAATCGCTATCGGGAGCCATGGCTTAAGAAACTTTGCTTTAAATTACGTAGCACACGTATGTTCAATTTACTTTTGGGTATTAAAATAGCAACTCCTTGTGAATGATTTCTCTGGGTGATGACACACGTAAGCATTGGTCGAAACTCATTTTATATCTATCTATCTATCTATCTATCTATCTATCTATCTATCTATCTATATATATATATATATATATATATATATATATATATATATATATATATATATATATATATATATATATATATATATATATATATATATATATATATATATATATATATATATATATATATATATACTAGGAGGCTTCGCCCTCTGCTCGCTTACGCTCTCTAACCCCCGAGAATCGCTACGCAATCCTATTTGGTTCACGACGTGAACCATGGCTCGCTGCGCTCGCTCGCCAATGAACACAATGTTCTAGCACAAAGACATAGTATTTTATCATCAAAGACATAGTATTGTACTTATGTAGAAGAATTCTATCAATGTTCTTATTGGCTTTTAAAAAAGTATATTAGCTATTTAGATTGTACATGGTGAAAAAATCAAAACATTAGCTAAATGAGAAACATATTAGCAAAATAAATTATCAAATATTGCAGTTACTCACCTAAATTCAACTAAATGTGTATAATAAATTAGTTAATGCTAGAAATTCTGAAAGTTTTAGAAAAAAAATTTTTTGTTTAAAAATATAAACTTTAAACCTTAACTTTTCCTTGTGAGACAATAACCCTCAAAAACTCTTTCATTTTCAAGAACACAAAAATTTGTTTTATCGCCAAATGAAATATTTTTTGGTGATCAGCATTACTGAAATCAATTTCTATATTAATTAACATTTGTGATAAAGTACATAACATTTTAGAACAAAATAAGGATGTTTTACGTACAATAAATTAAAATGCATGGCTGTTAGCATTACCCGAAAAATACCACGTGGAGGTCGCCATGCTGCATTTCTAATCGGGGAGTTTTGATTTTGGCAGTTCCCCTTGCCTACTGCCAATAGAAGTTTCAATTTAATTTTTTCCAAAAAACATTTTTTTCTGCAAAGCTCTAAGAAATTAACACTAAGCATTTAGAATTTCTTTGAAAACACAATTATAGATTTGGCATCTTGGAGCAATTACTGAAAGACTTAACTCTTGACAGGCCAACATAAAGTTGTCCGTGACTAAAAACTTGTTTCGTATATTTGCCAGAAGAATTTCTTTCTTTGGCCCAGAAGTAAGCATTACAATAACTACATTGTTCCGTCATTGAGCCAATATTATACTCTTCGACATCTACTGTTACATCTTGAACAGTTGCACCTGATCTCTGCAATCTACGTCTTCCATAACATTCCTCAACACTTTCTTAGGCTCTTCGAACACGTTTTCTTTCATTACGTTTAAAAGCCCTAGCAGCTCCACTAATATTCTGCATTTTATAGCGTGAAAATTCAATGCATAAATAAACGCGAAATATAAAAAAATTCAATGAGTTCAATACAAACACTTAGACGTTTAGGTAGCTCCCAGTAGAAAAATATCAATTCAACAGCGGCCTTTTAAAGCATTCTCACTTCAATTAATTAATTAATTCCTAATTGAGTTTAAATTAAATATTATCATGTTTTTAGGGCATGAATCTGAATTGAACAACCTGATAATGCTCACTCTGGTTATTGTTTCCGTTTTTAAAAGCGCTATGTGTTGAGCCACCTCATTTAGATTTGCCATGTGACATTTTTACCAGCAATCATTGGTCGATTTTCTGACGTTGCCATTCGAGGAGTTGTAATGAGGCTTTTTTTTGGTGCCGTGTAAGAGAAATATATATATATATATATATGTGTGTGTGTGTGGGAGTTAGTGCAGCATAGGAGTAAATAACGACGATAATTTAACAACATAACAATTTAATAGAAATAAAAAGGATAGAAGGATATCCCTAGAGAGATTTGTCTTTATTAAAACATAAATGCGTGTTATAACTAATTCGTTTATCTCCGATTCACTTCTTTCCATTATGTTTGTTTCCCTGTTTCCTTCGTTTTGTTTTTCTATCAAACATAGTTTTTAGCCCAGCTATACAAATTTTAACTATTATGCACTTCAGAGAGTTTATCTTTTTCGGCTAAATACGAGTCTGCTCTTGAGTACTCCTCTCTCGGGTAAAGACCTTTTTTTTTGCTGCAGATTTTGTAAAATATACCGTTTGATTTTGATAACATAGTGAGAACATAATACATTTTGTGTTGGGCGCAGTATCGTGCTATGAAATTTTAAACCCAAAGCAATTGTAGAAAACTTATGAATTAAGGGTATACATACATTTATAAAAGTTTGGATTTGATTACAATACGATTTTTTTTCGATTTTTGTAAAAAGCTTGTTCACGTTTGGATTATTTCAACAGCATAACTCAAATGTTTTTTTTTCTTCTTCTTGAAACTTATTTTAGCAATCATCTTAGTTTTTTTAATTTTACAAACAAGTTTATTTTAATAAACAATACGTTATTGACGTGAGAAAATATATTTTCTGCAAAATAGTTGTATGATAATATGCATCGTTCTACCACTTGATCGATTTGATTACACCAACTAAAGGAAAGTTTTTTTTTTCTCTATTGTTAAATTTTTTATTTTATTTTATTTATTTAATAAATGAATTTATTTATTAACTTATTTATTCATTAAACAAATGAATTTATTTATTAACTTATTTATTCATTAAACAAATGAATTCAACTTATTTAACAGCATGCCCGTGGGCAAACAGGAAATGTTCCCACCAGATATTACAGATCTGTTTTATATGCAAACAAAAACGCACATAATATTAATAAGCTATTTAAATACGAAAAAAATAGTACTTACACTTGTCCATTCGCATAGATAGCAGTAGTGTAATGAAGTTATATTTAAAATGCCCTTTCAATGTGACATTTAAAGGATTCTTTATAATCTAATTATTGTTGAAACAGAAGTAAAAATTCACGAAGTTTTACTCGTGAGAATAAAGAACTATTTTCGTGCCTATGTCAATACAAAGAAAAAAAAAAGAGATAAAGAGATAGAAAGCTTTAAATTCTAAAATTTGCATACATTCTACGTCTGCAAACAATGACTATTTACACGAGTGCGAGAACATCTTTTTCGCATGGTAAGATCTAAAAAATCATTTGGTTTAATTACTTTATTTGATTCAGCCAGATGCATTATTCTAATTGTTGCCTTGTTAAGGCAGGCGACTTTTCCACACCTAGAGTTCGTTGAGTCGATCAGAATGGAACTTTTTAAGCTGTTTAGTTAAATAGGATATATTTTATTTATTAAAACTCAGCTATTTTTAAAAAAAAATGTTTGTCACTGTCAACTTTTATGCGTAATTTGCTTTGACACGACAAAAACTACTGAAATTTGAATTTGGTGCATATAATCATGCTTAAATTTTTCTTCTTTGTGTATAATATATTTTTATGGTGAAATAATTATTCGTCAAATACTATATTACGATCTATCGAATACAAAATATTAAATTACTTAAAGTGGCTCGCTTCAACAATTCGCTGTTTGCTTATGTTAGTATGAGTTAGCTAACATAAACGTAAATTCACGGTCGCTATTTTTTTGTTTATTTATTTGAGTTTCTCTAAACTTTTTTAAGAAATATTGCTAAGTTGCGTTTAAGCCATTAAATGCAGCATTGAGCATAACAAATGCAACCTAATTCATTCAACTAAATAAAACATGAAATACTTGTAAAAATAAAATTCGTGCAAATAGTTCATAAATATCTCAATGTTATGAGTTTTAAGACTGAGAATTTGTATGCTTTGTTTGCGACTTTACTAAAGCCTTATTACAAAAGCTTTAATGATAGACGAATTTAACTAATTTGAAAACTGTCTCCGTACACAGTGAAAAGTAAACGTCTGAATGGCTGGAATGAATTTTGAATGATATAGTCACAATTGTATATTATAGTAAAATCACAATGATTTACATGGCAGACTGCTGATAAAAAGCTTTCGTGATTGAGGGTCATTTTATCTAAAATTTATATTTCAGGAGTATTAAAAAACATATATGTGAAATCTTCCGTGATACATCAAGATTTACAAATTTGTTCCAGTTTAACACTGACTTAAGAGTTAAAAGCAAAAGACACAGGACATTCGGTTTTGTTTAAAATTTTAAAAAAGCGTTGAAAAAGTATACCTTTTTCAATGCAGCTTTTATCTCCGGCTTACAACATTTGTACATAACATTCAATAAGAAATTCAATGAATATCCATTTCGTATCCATTGATCGCTATACATCAAGTGAACGTCTAGTGCACATCTATTGCACATTTTTAAGCTAAATTATTCGATGCAATACTTTTAATCCAATTGTTGATACGTAATTTCTCTTTATTTCAGGTAGCTCACCGAAAAAAGAATTATTCCATCATCTGCGCCATGGTTCTCATAAGCATAACTTAGATCAGAATCACACTGCTTCTCGTGATTTTGGCGCCGCAAGTGATGCTCCATTGAAAGAAAACAATTCGCGTTCTGCCATCCAGGGTATTTCTGAAATGCCGAACCAGAAAATGAAGGGAAGGATTCGTGTACCAATGAGGGCTTTAGTATTTGGGCGAGACGCACTAAGTTTTGCACCTCAAAGAGTTCGTGGACCCAGTACGTTAAGACTTGGTGAAAATGACTCATGGGTTACTTTTCATTCACCTGAAAAAATATTTATACCTGTGAGAACAAATAATGGTAAGAATTAAACTGTTATAAACATAAATTTTTTAACTAAGAAATTTCAAAACAGTGGAGAAAATAAATGATGAATTTTTTTTTATCAAGATTAGAATCGGAATCAAAATTAAAGCACCTAAAACACGGAATTTTAAAGCTTGCTATAACATATACATCTATTTTTACATTAAAAATAAGCAACATCATTATATGAGTGCCAAGACATCGTTTTGGCACTGAGAAGACGACGCTTATTATACAGCTAATATGCTTTAAATAAGGCTTTAATTCGTATTTTTTTAAAATTTATTTTAAAATATTTCTCGATAAAACCTGTAAATATTGACTTGCAAACATATGCTTTGTAGATGCTATGGCATGAAGTAACCGTTAAAAGTCAAATTAGTTTACGATTGTTTGCGATTGTTTGATTTCAAATAAAAGTTAAGTTTATAAATAATTTCAATTTTTTGACATGTATTAATGGAGCCATCATTATTTTGTATGAAGTTCAAAAACACCTTTATTTGAAAAATACTACTTTGTTTTACTTTTTAGTATTTCAAAGAAATATTATAAAAACTCTTGGGTTCTAATCATAGATGTATGTGATCGACCCAAAGAGAAAATTCTTTATAGAAAATAATAATTCGTTATCGAGTCCATGTTGAAATGTTTAACTTTAAAGTGTTAAATTGTTTACGAACAAGATAAAGATAGATCGATGTAGAAGATGCTGAAAAAAATAAAATTTTTTGGAGACAATTATTCTTAAAATGAAATCAAAAGTGCATGTGATCGATGAGTGAAAATTATTTTACTAACCAAACTATTACTTGAGATCCGGTGATTTAAAAATTTTCAAATTTATTAGTTATGTTTAAGGTTTTACCTAAATTGTAGTTGTGCTACTTTTTTAACATTACTTCTAGTTTTAATTTTCATATATTTCATATCGTATATTTGTAATTATGAAAAATACAAGTTTCTTTTACATCTATTCTGACGAAATTTTCAGCACTTGATTGCATTCAGTGTCCAACGAACATTTCTGTTCAAGTACCTCCAAGGCAGACAATGGCAAAAATTCCTGTTCCGCCAGTTTCTATTTGCTCCGAGTAAGTGGTATCTTTTTTACTCCTTATTAACTGTGTTACAATTTTTGATTTGATATATTCAATACTTTTAATTTGTAAGAATCGTCCTCCCCCTTTTTTCGCTTCAGAGTTAGTTTATAACAACGTTTGATCACTTTACCTGACGTATTGTCGTTCATTTTTAATGTTTGGGACAATATAACTGATGTAGGCTCTTATTCATTCGACGACTCAACTATAAAACATGTTTTCATAGTCTCGTATGCATATACATGTATTTTGTATAGATTGAGAAACATCTGATCTTATATAAAATCAATTTTCTTCGAAAATATTTAAAAACATTTCGTATAAAAATACACTTACGAAAAATAAAGGTATTGAATGAGAAATGCACTTTATAATAGTTGATTAAATAAAGTATTTTAAACCGCATCTATGAGCACACTGGCATGAGATTTTTTGAATTTTTTTTCTATAATATTTCTACTTATTTTAAAAAGTCGTGTTTCTTTTTATTAAAAAAAATAAAATAAAAAATACAAACCTTACAGTTTGTTTATTTTCCCTTCAGGTTGCTTTTTTTAAAAATTTTTTTTGGCAATTTAGGATGCAAAGATATTAATTCTTCTCAAGACACTGAGCATTATTAATTAATCTTTTTATGATGGCTTTTTTTAAAAATTGAGATACCGCAAATTTTTAGATACCGCAGTGAAGAAACTGATAAATAGTTTATTGTTGTCATCCATATTTCCCTAACTAGTGCTATACAGTGATCGATATGGCTGTAGAATAAGCTTTAAGATTCTATGAAATTGTAAACGCTATAAAATCTTATTTCTCAAAAAGCCGTTAAAGTGTGCAGTCGTCAGTATTATCTTCATTTCATCACCAACCGTTACGAATAAACTTGCTCCGATCACATAATTTAATGCATAAGTGCCACGACAGGCAGATCGAAAGGATTATGAATGGGTAGAATAATAATAGACCGAAAAGTTTATGAATGGACCTGATCAAGCCGTATTCTTAACGGAAGAATCGAAGCAGATCAAAAACTTTTAAACTAGCAGTTAGTACTTCATTTGCATTAAACTCAAAGTGCTGTTGGTGACGGTTTGAGAAACATCCTTGAGGATGATCCGAAGATATGTCATAATAATTCTGATCCTCTGAAGAAAGTATGGCTTCCTCCTTAAAAGTACAAGCACTTTACAGTTAAACGAGAACCAATATGGCGCATTCCTGGTTCCTTCAGAAGCTGATCAAAGTGATCACCCACCCACTCACAGAACACTGCCAGCGATGTTTGACTTCAGTATCCACTAGGAACTGTCTCCTTAGGATCAGATCATTTTGGAACTCTTTGGAAAAAAGAATAACTTTATTTCATTTTAGAAAGTGGCGCAACGTAGAATTGGTTATATTAAGAATGAATACCCGACTGTCGCTAATATCCCATCATTGTCCATTCTCACTGAATGTGAATCAGAACCTGATTTTTGAAATATATTCATTTGTGAAAAACGTGCGTGTGATTTGTGTTAACTCTAATTCGATTTTAACAACCGAATCAAACAATGTTGTTGTTAATTTACGTCGCACTAGAGCTGCGCAATGGGCTATTGGCGACGGTCTGGGAGACATCCCTGAGGACGATCCGGAGACATGCCATCACAATTTTGACCCCGTCGCCAATAGCCCATGGTGCAGTTCTAGTGCGACGTAAATTTACAACACTAACAATAACACAATTTTGATCCTCTAGAGAGGGGATGGAACCCCCGCTTCGGTAGCCCGACGACCTGTACGCGAAGTCGAGCACTTTACGGTAGAACAGTTTAACGAGGACCAATACCGCAGAACCTCGGTCCCTACTCAGACTGATCCAAGGGGTCACCCACCCGCGCACTGACCGCAGCTAGTGATGCTTGACTTCGGTGATCTGCTGGAAACCGTGCCTGCGAATAAGAATTAAATTGGCCAAAAAGAAATATACTCTCAAGAATATAACCAATCAGGTTCTCTTTTGCATTCGGAAAAATCACATCAAGTGAGAATGGCCTTTTAAAATTAGCCAATCAGATTCCTTTCTGAATACAACTGTTTTAAATGCAACAAAAACGGTTTCTAAGTTTATTAATGAATTTCATTTTGTGAATGCTTCATACAAAACTCTTTTCTACACTGTAACCACGCTGAAACATCCATTTTTTTACGCTGTAACCATGGTAACCCTGCTTTGTTATAGTCGCTCTTGTTTACAACTCTATTTTCTATTCTTGCTATTCTGCTATGTTTTCTGTTATATCGATGTTTGAACTGTCGTTAAAACAACGTTGATATATTTTTGTGACAGTTTAGCACGCAGTAAAGGCAGATTGAATATTGCTGTTGTTTCTGGGCCTCGTCCTGGAAGTGAACTAAATGAAGGTACTTATCCTGTGCATCTCATTGTTTGGAAAAAGGAGGGACAAATTTATTCTTGCCATTATTCAATAGCTGTTGTTGGTAAGCATATTTTAAAGAAAAATTGCATATATTTACTATGCTCTGTGGTAATTGCATGGAGCAGTTTAGATATGCTAGTACTTTCTTGTATTCTTTCAATGTTGCGTCGTTTGAAGATTACTATGAGACTCTTTAGTTCTCTAATTTGTTAAATATATGCTGTACCTTAATTGACTTGTAAGCATGCTTTTTTTATAAAAAGAAATGACCTAGTTTTTCATGGATGATTGGTAGGTTTTCTTATTTTTAATTTTTTTTTCATTTATATATATATATATATATATATATATATATATATATATATATATATATATATATATATATATATATATATATATATATATATATATATATATATAATATTTAAAAAAAAAAACAGTATATGTAATGCTCAAATTAATTGGAAACATTGACTTGAAAGTTGACTGGAAATGGGCTGACTTATGTTACAGATGCAAACTATATTGAAATGTTAAGGATTATTTTTTATTTATTATTATTTCAAAATACTAAAAGCTTAAATTTTTGATTTTGAGTCTATAATAGGTAATAAAACTAAAAAAAAAATTTATTTGAGGCCTGCTATTAAATATATATATATATATATATATATATATATATATATATATATATATATATATATATATATATATATATATATATATATATATATATATATATATATATATATATACACAGTAGAACTTCAATTATCTGAACTCCAACTATCCGAATCGCTTTCAGAATTCTTATAGAAATATAGTAAAAAGATAAGTTTCTCTTTTTTTCTTTCTTTTTTTATTTGAATAAAATAAAATGTTTGTAAAGCCAAGTAAAGATTTATGCAGAGAAAGTTTACAGGATAGGACAAAGATACATAAAAGGAGTAACAAAGGAGGGGGAATCCACTGACAAAAGAGCACATGGGAGACCGTATGAATAAGGATGTTAGTTGAGAAATGTTATCTTAGGAATGTTGTTTGTTGACAAAGAAATGTGAGCGCTAGACCTCCTGGTCAGCTTGCTTGTGCCAATTGACGCTTGTCAGGCGCTTTACCGAAGACAACTTTTAAGGAAGCTTTTAGTAGAGGGATAGGATGAAGAAGGTGTGTTGGATAACCACAAAAAGATAAATTTGAATGATTGCGTGTACATGGTTGCGGAAGCTTGGAATTTGGTTAAAGACGTCTCATTAAGACGTGCATGGAACAAGTTAAAAGGCAGATCAACTAAGGAAGAAAAGGAAAAAGAGAAAAGGGAAAAAGAAGTTAAGGAAAAAAAAATGAAGACACAGAAGATGAGGATGCCGTATCTCTTGAGGAATTCAGAAACATATTTTTGAAAATTCCTGGATGTTCAGATGTCAGTGCTGAAGATATAGGATAGTGGATGACATGTGATTCATCAGACTGTGGATTTCAAATTTTAAATGATGATGAACTTATTGAAAGTGTGATGGAGGAAAGTGTCGATGAAGAAGATGACCCTAATGCTGAAATTGAGGAAGAGACAGGGCCGTCAGCTAATGAAGCATTTGCTGGCCTTGAAACTGCATTGAAGTGGATGGAGCACCAACCTGAGTGTGACCATATGCAACTTTTCACTGTCAAACGGATGCGCGACTTAGCTGCCCGAAAACGGATAATGACAGTTAAACAGCTTACTTTAACTGAGATGCTTAGCATGTAATAACTTTCATTTACTGCAAGGTATGTACACATTATTCATAAAAAGATCTCTTTCCTTAAAAACAGGTCTTTTACCCTCAATTCCACTATACATACAGTAATTATTTAAAATAAGCATTTTTTAAAAAAAAAAATCCAATTATCCGAATGGGGTCCGGTCCCAATTGATTCGGATAATTGGAGTTCTACTGTATATATATTAATTGTTATGTTGTTGTTTTGTTATCATGGAATTGCCCATCATAGAAAATATAGAAATCTCAGGGATTTAAAAGTGACTTGAAATACCCTGGGAGTTCTCAAAAAGAAAATTTTTGATGAAAATCTAATTAAAAAATTTATTAATTTTTCTTATTAATTTAAATGTTTAATTGCTTTATTCACTTGTTTCAATAAACTTTGAAGAGAATAGTAGTTTAGGCTTCGTTCTCATGGTGCATATGGTTTAAGAGACATTAATTACAGAACTTTAATTTATTTTTTATATCTTGATTTTATTTACGTAAAGAAAATAAAGTCTTTCTGGAAAGTTATTGTTTTTGTTTCAAAACTTGCTTTTTTATTAGCTGAATTATAATCAATTTCAGTCTTTCAATCGTAAATTAAAATTAAAGAAAAAGATTCATGAATAATAAAATTAACTGTTATATCACATTATAGATTATTTTAAGATAAAGACAAGATATTTACAGTAAAAAAATACACAAAAAAAGCTTTATCCTGTTTTTTTTTCTTGTGCCTGAAATATTATGAGGTAGACTCTTAGAGATTTCTAATTGTTAAGGAGCTCATTTATAACTTTTCTGCCAATGAAACCCAAATTTTATTATGAAATTTGTTCTTTCTTAGAACTCTCTTGAAAATAGCTATTCTTTATTTTATTTTGAAATAAGCAGCAGTAACTCAAAAAATGTTTTTCTGTGTCTTGTTTCTTTTTTGAATCTTTCAGCTAAACTTATATCTACATTCAAAATTGTCTCAAATTTACTATTTTATTTACTTATTTAGTTTATTTTTGTATATTTTTTTAAGCTCATTTTCTATTGGCCATCTTGAAAATAAATATATATATCTTTACTATATTTTTTATTCTAGTTGGAAGGTGTAAAGAGGTTCCTGCTCAAAATGGCATCGCTGTTAGTTGTTCCCATGGCAATATTTTGGGCAGTGTATGTTCATTCTCATGCTCTCCGAATAACATTCTGGAAGGCTCCAGTTCAATTACTTGTGAAGAAATATCTGGAAAAGTTTCATGGTCTTCTCATTTTCCAACCTGCAAAGGTAGGAAAAGATAAAGTCTAAAGTTAGGAAATTTTAGAGTGTTGAGTTATATAGGATGCTTTGAAACTTTTGCTAAAATTTGATTACTTTATAGTTTTTGATTGAAAAATTTAAAAAATATTATTACACATTCATAAAATGTACCACAAGAATTTTTTTAAAAATGATATGTAGTTATTGCATAATATTTCAGATGTGATTCAAAGTGTTTTTCTCAAAAGGTTAGGCATAAGTTTAGGTTGCTTGTCTCAAATCCAGAATACTTTTAACTATTGTTAGATAAATACAAGTATACTAGAATTATTTTAAATTTCTGGAATATTTAAAATTTCTTATTTTTTTTTTTGTAATTTAATATTAATATATATTTTACAGCTTTTGCTAAGTTAATTTCCCTTTGTAGCTGTGGTCAGTCGCTGAGCAATACCACCAGGGATTTGGAGAAAATTTCCTTCCCCTTTAAATTTATGTCTAAATTAGGAAGTGGTCATCACAAATTGTGATTGATCATCCTCAGAGATGTTTCTCAGACTAACATGAGTATTCCATTGTGCAGTTCAAGTGCAGCATAAGTACCTATCTACCTTTGTGCAGAAGTATTTATATTAGCCATATTTTTTAAATGTGATGAATTCATTGCAACAGTTATGAAAGATTGGAAATTTGTAATGCAAATAAAAAATAATTTGATATTAATTAAATAATTAATGTAGCTTTTTTTTCAATTACTAGCTTGATAATTATTTTTATAAGAACATTGCACTAGGTGTTATCAACATGTTTTTAAGTATATGATTCTGATTTTTCCAATTTTTGATGGATATAAATTTATCTGTCTAAAATTTGTTTTACATTTTTTAAGAGGGTGCATTGATTATAAGTCTAATTTATTTATTTATTTTACTATGAATGAAATATTAACTTTTGAAAAAAAAGTTTTTTGATAAATCACTATAGGCTTGCTTAAAGATATTTATAGATATTCATTTCATCATTCTGAAATTTCATGTTTTTTGTAAGTTTTGGTTGAAAATTATTTTATATTTTTAGCGGCTCATCAAAAGCTTACTTCTAAGACTCAACTGCCTTGTACAAAGCTTAAAAACCCATTTAAAGGAACAGTTGTTTGCAGTGCTAATAATGAAGCTGTCTACCCAGATGGAAGTGTGTGTCAATATTTTTGCTATCCAGGATATAAAATTGATAAGCTCTCTTCTAGTAGCATTTTAGTTGTTTGCAAAAATGGTCAGTGGACACCCAATAGAAACATTACATGCATAGGTAATCCATTATTTTTATTATAGCACTTTATATTTTTATTTGTATTTTTGATATATCAATATCATAAAAATAGTCAATGAGTAAACAATGAAAACATTATATGCCCTGGTAATCTACTATTTTGAACCTATAGTATTTTATACTCTGTTATATTTCAGATTTCATATTTCTTAAAAGTTGTTTATATTTTTAAAATGCATTTTCAATTAATCAATGAGAATCAGTTGCCAACTAACATAAACATTACCTTCATTATTAGTAATTTACTATTTTTATTATTGTACTTTAAGTTTTGTTATGTTCTTGGTTTCCTATTTCCATAAATGTTTATATTTTTGACAAATATTTACCCTTTTTCATATGATGCTTATCATGGCTAAGCCTGTTATTCTGATCCACTGTTGTACTAGCTGTAAGCAAATGGTTAATGCTTCAAAAATAGTCTGTATACACCCATTAGAAGCATTACATATATTTGTAATATATTTTATTACACTTAATGGTATGTTCTATTGAGGATTTTTATCCTTAAATGTTGTTTATGTTTTTAACAAACATTAATATTGCAAAAATAGTCAGTGGAATTATAGCATTATATGCATTGGTAATCTTTTACTATATTTTATGCTTTGTTAGATTGTGAATTTTATTTCTTTTAATACTATTTAATTATTGCTTTAATATTAATTTAATTATATTGCTTTAATATTAATAAAAATATAACGATGCCATTGCTTTTTGGTTGCAGCTACCTTTTGTTCTCCTCCTAAATTGCCAGAACATGGATCAGTTAACTGTGATAAAAGCAAAGAAATTGCTTTAAAATCTTATAATGATGGAACAAAGTGTACATTTCATTGTGATGAAGGTTATACCATTCCTATGTCTCAGCGAAATCTGCAAGACATTGTTTGCCAGGCTCCATATTGGAAAGGCTTGTCCATCCCGGACTGTAAGCGTAGGTTTAGGGTGAAGTATTTTAACTATAGATGTGTTTTAGAATTTTCCTTATTTGTAATTATTTTTGTTCACACAGAAAATACAGTATTAAGAAGTTTTACTGAAAATAATTATATTCAAACTATTTTTCTATGTAACTTTTGAACTTTGTCTTTCAAAGTATTAAACTAAAGCTTATGAATTAATATTTTCTAAAAAACTATTTTTCCTCTCTATGGATGTAAAAAAGTAGTATCGGGAATAAAATATTATTTTATGTAATATAGTTAAGTATTTTATCATATAGAATAATTTTGATATAAATATGTATTTACTTCTAAGCAGGGTTAGCATTATTTAAATCACTTGATTTCTCAAATAGAAAAAAAAATCATTAATTGAGAGTGAAAATATTTTTGACTATGATTTGTTATGCTTCTGCACACGTTTTTCAAGAATTTTTATCTTACCAACATCAGAGATAATAACTGAAAATGTGGTATTTTAATTATACTTCTGTGTGTGATTTAATGATTGGTTTAGTGGAAAGGGAAAAGTTTTCAACTTAATACTTTCAATGTTTTTTTTTAAACGTTAAGTGTGATTGCTCAGTATAAATTTGCCCAAAATGAATTAGATTGATAAATTTTGAGGTTAAATAATTGCCTGGTTGTTTTGATTTATAGTGCATTTTCATATGACTTTAAAAGCAATATGCATGTGGTAATTACTTTATGTTGCATTTAAAAATATATATAAAATTTTTTTCATAATATAAAATTATTTTATTTTATTTTATAACTGTCGTTGAACAGCCGACCCAATTTTATGGGTTTTTGACTACTAATGTTCAACTCCATAGCCTTGTAAGTTTGAACCCAATCCGAAAGACAAGGGAACTCCTGAATCGAGTATTGGGAGAAATTTGCCTTTGTGGAGGACTTTTTGATGGAGCTAACCCGCATTTGCCTTAGATGGAGAGGAAGACCGCAAGAACCTCCCACGGTTATCTTGGCAGCAAGGGGACTCTAACTTGTGATCCATCTACCACTAAGAATATTTCCTCTCAGCACTGTGGTCGGTGCAAGCCAGATGCGAAATTCGTATCGACTGGGATTTGAACTCCATTCGCCTCATTCGAAGGCGAACGCTCTATCCCCTGAGCCATCGCGGCTCAATAAGATTTCTTCAAGCTGCTTAGAAAATCTGTAAATTGCTGCTTCCAATTGCTCCTGAGCCAATGAAAATTATTACGAATCTTTCAAAAACTCCTAAGTACCCTATAAATATTTTGCATTGCTAAGTATTTATATGCCTTTTCTGGCCATTATTAAAATGTTTCTCTACAGATCTATCAAAATAATATATATATTTTAATGTTAAGCACTTAAAATATCACTGTAGGGCAATAATAAAAGCTATTTATTTAGTTAAACAAATCATAAGTTGTATTATTTTCTTATGAATCAACTTATGGATAATAATAAATGTCATTTGTTAATATTTCCTTTCAATTTGATATTCTTATTACTTTAGGAATTGATCCTCCTTACCCATATCAAAACACTTGCAAGGACCAGATTTTGATTGCTAACAGAAAAGGCATTATCAAGCTGAAGGTTCCCAATTTTATTCCTTCCGATGATTCTACTATTAGGCATAAAATACCGGCCAATTGCACATACCAAGGAAAAGTGGGAGTAGGTACTTACATTAACCATTGTACTGCACATGACAAAGAGCTTAATTCTACTGGCCATTGTACTTATTCCATCACTGTAAAAGGTAAACTTTTCTTATGCTCCAATTTATTTACTAATTAATTATAATTACTGATATCTTTCTTAATGATTTAGATTTTTCACATAATTTATGAACAATCTAAATTATGAGCTATTAATATACTAGTATGTGAAAAAATATATATCATTAAAACATATATGAACCTTTTTAGTAATTTTTTCCTTGTAATTTTTGCATCACTTAAATCTGATCAGCAACCAAAATAGAAGGATAGTATGTTGTTTTGTTTTGTATATTTATCTGAAATATCATATTTTATTGTAATTGAACATTAAAAATTCTTTATGTTGTAATTTTTTAAAAAATTTTATCAAAAAAATTATGCATAATAGACATGTAAACGAACCAATGAAAATAGTAAAGAACTTGTAATACCTTTTAGTTGCTGGTCCTCTGGACCAGTGACAAAACTTTCTTAATTTCTACCCCTGCATAAATACAGATGAGTCACACAATAAATTGAGTGGGAAACCTGCAGGCATTTCTGACTTGCTTTTTATAAAATTTAAATTAGACATTTCATCTTACATTATTTTTGTATAATATTTTTGCTAGCTAAAGGGCACAGATCATACTTTTTCTTACTATTCTTGCCATTTTTTCCCCATTTATATTTGCACATGTATTGTAAATTTAAAATTATCGGTTTTTAGATATAATTTTTTAAGATTTAGTATTTATTTTCAGAAAATACTTGTTTTCCTCCACCAGTTATTTCACATGCATCAGTGGAATGTAATAATTTGGATAGTAAACTGTATCCTAAAAAAACTGTTTGCAAGTATATTTGTGAGGATGGTTATGTTATGCCTGTTAGACTAAAGAAATTCAAGTCCAAAATATGCACATCAAAATTGCAGTGGAAGCCATTATCAGTGCCATCGTGTAAAAGTATGTGAGAAAGTGGTATCTTTGTCATTTTCTTTAAATTTCATTACTTCTTGTCACATAATTAACTGTAACCGTTATTAATATTATTTGACTGTGATTGTAGACAGATGAACATATAAGTTTTGCAAACAGTAAAACACATTGAAGAAGATTATTGTTACATTTATAAGTTCCATTATGAAATTAATAAAATTTATTAAGAATTGTTAGTTTCATCTGATAAAAGTATAAAATGCGAAGCTTTTACACTCAAAATTTTAAAGAAGTTTAAATCTGATAACAGTTCAAGTTGTTGACTTTATATTCTCCTGTTGCACAATTAATCACAATTAGCTTGATTTAAAGGGTATTTTTCAAAACTTCTTTTCAAAGGAAAATAAAGCTCCAACGTGAGTCCTTTAAACTCAAGACAAAGCTTTGATTTTAAATTTTGTATATTATCTTCAAACATTGCTTAGACTTTAAAATAATCAAATATTTTTGATATTTTAAATAGAAGAGAACTTTTTTTTTCTCGAAAAAATTGAGAATTTGTTGAGATGTTACCATCTAGATGAAAATTATTAAAATCTATGAATAATTCTTACTTTTTGCATATTTTTTTAAGCTTGAAAGTGTAGTACTTGTTGTAGATTTTCAATTTTGAAAGACAGTTTATTTTCACAAAACTGTAATTTTTGAAACATTTGGTTTGAAATTAACAATACCTAAGTTATGAACTGTCAGGAACTTATAACAGTTATAAAAATAGCATATAGCATATTATATGTTAAAAAACACTATTTCATGTTACATAAGAGTTTTTGATATTCAAGTTCCATTGGAGTTTTATTTTTGCATGGTGCATTTTTAAGTTTTCACATTAAATAATCAGTAACTTAACTAATGGTAAAAATAGTTCACAAATTAAGTAATCATTGAAATCAAATAATTTATTATTGATCATGGACTAATAGGAATGGGCAAAAAAAAGTTTAGTAATTTTTTTAACTGTCAAAATTTTTTATTTTGACTTTAAGCCTTCAAATAGCATTTCTCCCCTTGACACACGTCATTTTATTATTGTGTATTAAAAGTCTATTGATTATTATCACTATATAGTTTGTTAACTATGTTCATAAATTTTAAATAAAGTTAATGGAAATACTTGAATATTGTAAAAATAATATAAAAAGCACAGATAAATAAGCATGAGAGACAGTTGTCTGTACTGTAAGAAAATGTCTAAATTACTATCTGTTTCTAATATTAATTTATTTGTAAATTTTAGATTTCTGTAATATTTTAATATTTAGTTATCAGAACAAAGGTAATTTTTGGATAAATTTATTACTGTCATTATTTTAAATGTTAGTATTAAAAAATATTGAAGACATATCTTTTATTTATTGAATATAATTTATTATGTAGTGTTAGGTTATATACAGATTATGAGGATTTTTCTGTCACAGTTAGATTTTGAAACAGAATAACACATAGGCAAAATAAAAGAAAAGTTATGTTGCTTGGATTTATAACAACAACACACATAGTTTTATTAGCATTTTTTCTGTGTTATTCATTTTATTTCATACATTTTTAATAGTTATTTTTTATGCATGACCTATGTTTTTTCAGGGTTTTTAATTTTTTTTATGAACTTTTCTCATATTTGTTTATCAATTTATCTTTCTGTTGAATGAATATTCTTCTGTTACTGTGGCATGTATCAGCAACATATCTCACTTAATTATTATTTTTTTCTGTTAGAAATTATTCTGTATTAAAGTAGCTTAGATAATTCTCATTTCTGAGATTTTTGTTATTTATCTATTTGTTTCTAACAAAATTAAACTCTGGCATTTGCTTGATACAATTAAAAAATATTTTTAAATGTAATTTCGTTCCATTTTTTCCAAGCACTTTTTATTTGACAATGAACAAAATCTTTACACATATTAATATATTAGTATTGATAATGCTTCAATCTAATTTACTTACTAAATAACTGAAATATTTTATATTTAAATCATGATTTATATATAAAGCCATAAGTTTTTTCAGAATATAAATTTATTGTTCATAGTGTAGTCTACTTTTTTGTACTGTGTCTTCAAGTTTGTGTGTCTTTGTGTTATATAAACCATTGTGTAATTCATAATTTTTCTTTACTGTCTATATAAATATTAATATTTTGTGTTCTAAGTAAATTTTTGATATCTTGAATAAACAATATTTCAGATGCCATTCCACCTAAGCCAAGGAAAAACAATTGCATTTCTCAAGTTTTGTATTTGGACAATAATAAATCATCTATCCGGATTAAGCGTCCTAAATTCAAGTCTTCAATTAAGGGAAGCAAAGTGAGAGTTAAATGCAGTTTAAGTGAACTTTCAATTGTTGGTAACTATACAAATGTGTGCGAAGCTGTGGATACCCAACTACAATTAACATCAACTTGTTCTTACGATATAACTATTTTAGGTGAGAAAGAAATTGTTTCTTAAGTACACAAATGATTTTGATGCACTCAAATTCTTTTCATTCCTGAAATTTATAACTTAAAATTTTATAAAACCTAAATAAAAAAAACAACTATATTAATAACATATCAGAATAGCATATTTTTTCTTTGAATATTTCTTTATTTATTTCTCATAATTTAAATTTTTTTTATTTAAGATTAATACAGATGTACTTTTTAGTAATAGTTAATTGTTTGTAGACATGCAATTATTTGCTTTATGATCAACATAATGCCTTTTTTTCTTGATTTCTGCTTTTCAATAACTAAGAATTTTTTTTCCAGAAAAAAGATGTCCAGTTTTGCCAGAAATATCAAATGGGCAATGTAATTGCACCTTTATTAAACATCAAGACAGTAGTTATTTTCCTGGTACTATATGCTATTATACTTGTTTTGATGGTTATGTGATTTCTACCAGCTCCATACCTTATTCTTTTAAATACTGTGGAAGTCGAGGTTTGTGGAATAGTACAGTTATTCCGACCTGTGTGTGTAAGTGTTTTTTCATAGTGTTGATTTTCTTTTTGGTCTAAGGAATAAGCAAATTTTGAAATTCTTAAAACTTTTAAAAGTTTTTCTTGCTCAGAAATATTGAATCTTTATAAAGGATATTATTTTATTTTGTTCTGTAATAACCTAGACATTAAGCCTAAAACCTAGTAATATTAAACTTAAACCTAGTAATATTTAAACCTAGTAATATTTTTTAACCTAGTAATATTTTTTAACTTTCTAGTACAATCTGTCCCAGTCTCAGAGTCTTGCCTTGACAAATCTGTTACAGTTGATAACTTGATAAATTTCACAATACCCATTCCTGATTTCAAGTCTTCTACTGGAGCTAATCTTGAAGTAAAATGTGAACCTTCAAGCATAGAGAATTATTCATCTCACACAGTCAATTGTAGTGCCTTCGATCCAGAATTAAGAACCTTAGGAATTTGTAGCTACTTATTAGATGTGCGGCAAACAGTGGATGTTGCCGAATTTCAGCAAGCTGGTAAAGTTTTATTCCTTTAGTAATTTGATGTGAAGCAATATACTTTTTATTTATTGATTTTAAAATATTTTGATGAATTTAAAATAATGTTTGTAAATTTTGTAATGAATATGTAAAACTTATAAGTTGCATTACGTTAAACCAATAAATGCCTAATATATTATAATTTTTATAATTTCTGCATAGTTTTATTACTATGTAATGTAATATAATATTGCAATTATTTATGTATCTTGTACATAGCAATCTTATATCTTTCAGTTCTGCTTTCTACATATTTGTGCATTGTGCATTTACATTTTGTGTTCTGTGTTCACAGCCCTTGATATTTTAGTAACAATGTCAAAATTAAAACCAAAAGGAATTGCAACTTGATATTTAAGCTAGAAAGAGCAATTTTATTTTAATAATGTTGTTAAAATTTACAAAATTTGATAGATCAAACTTAAGGACAGTCCTCTTATTATATACAAGGTTCAGGCATAAAGTCTTACCTGCAGAAAACATTTTGAAAATTCAGTTATTTTACAAAAAAGAAACTCAATTAATGATATTACGTTATGAAATTTTTATAGTGATAAATAAATTCAGGGATCATATGCTTATTTCTTATCAATATTACTTAAATTTTTATGGTGATATACTCAAGGGTTATTCATTTATTTATCATGTAGTAACAAATTTTTCTAGAGTAGAATTTTGTAGCTCATGACTTTTGATTCTTATACTTGTCAGTTGTTTCAAGACTATTGGGTCATTAAAAGAAACAGATGGTTTAAAATTGTTTGATTAAGGAAGTCTTGAAATTTATTACAAATTATTGGAATATATATATATATATATATATATATATATATATATATATATATATATATATATATATATATATATATATATATATATATATATATATGTGTGTGTGGGAGTTAGTGCAGCATAGGAGTAAATAACGACGATAATTTAACAACATAACAATTTAATAGAAATAAAAAGGATAGAAGGATATAGCAGTTAATATTATTGACATGACTCGTGAGAGCTGCCTTCTCGCAGTGGTCTCCAGAATGCATGTGACTAAGAATTAGATTGTTCTATGGTATAAAGTAAGAGTTAATTATAAATTTGGGAGTTTCTCTTCGGGACTGGATGGCGCCTCTCAATGTCAAGAGGATGATGCAACTTCTTTTAATATTACAAGATGGTGAATGACGTAATGTTCAAAGCTAATACACTATAACTGTAGCAACAGCTCCAAACTCCACATATATATATTTGATAATGTTTTTTTTATGCAAAAGTGCTATAAAAATTTTCTTATGTATTGATCGCAAACTATTTTGAATTCTTTAGTGCTTTTTTAATAAAATTATACTGGAAACTATAAAATTTTTCTTTTGAGAACAAAATAGTTCTGATATTAAAAAACAATATATTTTATTATTCTATATAGCCATAAAATTCATTTTTATCTGAGTAGAGAAAATTATAATATTTTTAAAAATTTGTCATTTGCCCTTTTTAAAGTTAATCTGCTTTACGTTTACTGTTCTAAAAAATGTTCTATTTTTTTCTTCAAAAATATTGTTCTGATTTCTTTTGTTATCCCATTATGAGGCCTGTGTAATGTGGTGTTATTAACTTAATTTTGATTGAGATTCTAACAATTTATGTCAAAGCAGGGATTGCAGAACATTTATAGTAGATAACTTAATAGCTTAAAAATAACTTTAGTTATGTTTTAACAAGTTAAAAAAAATTTTTTTTTTCATGTGTAAGAATGTTTTTTGAGGTCTTTTATTATCTTGTGACTTTTTGGTATATTGGATTAGCTTGTAAAAATCTAAAATAAATAATGCACTGTTCTTCAAAATATATATTTAATTTTTATATACCTTCTTTATTGTAAAATTGATTTTTTACTTTTAGAAAGTGCTTGTTTGCCATTGAGTTCTACTCAAAATGGAAAAATACATTGCAATAACACCAATTCAAAACTTATTGTTCCTGATACTTTATGTGAAGTAATATGTGATGAAGGTTTCATAATACCGAAAGTGGAACAAAATACATCATTTGCAATTTGTGATTCTGAAGGAAGTTGGAATATTTCATTTTTTCCAGATTGTGTTCAAGGTGAATTATATTTCTTTCTTGATCTATTACTTGACTATTATTTTGGCAGGCACAAAACATTATTTAACATCTGGAAATTTTACTAAATTCTTTGAAAATGTGTGCTTTGCGGTATAGTGAAAATGTTGAGTGCAATTCTTTTCTGCTTTCTGTTTTGTATTGCTACACTGATTCTTTTTGGATTGCAGAAAGGCTTATGTCTTTTAATCTTTAAGTTAAAATAGAAAATGAAAATTTTAAATTTTTGCATAAACATTCCAAAATTAAAATGAAATGTTTTCAAAAAGGTGATCTTTTTTACATTTTAAAATATTTTTTTAGTGAATTTGAATGTATTAAAAATTTTATGGGTTGCAATATATTTACTAGGGATAATTTGTAAATTGTTCAAAATGTGTAATTTATTTTAACTTTTTTATTTATATAAATGGTGCAAAACATTTCTGTTAAGACTCAAATTTCCAATGTTGAAATCAAATTTCAAGAGGAGCATTCACGAGGTTTGACGAGTAAGGCAAGCAAAATAATCTTACAAAAAAAAAAAAAAAAAAAATTTAATTTTGTGGAAATGAACACATTTTTGTTTCATTGTTTAGTGTATTTTTGAACTTTTTGTTTTGTTTTTAGTGGCAGAAAACTAAGGAGGCCTGTATTCTGTAAAAAAAAATATATTTCTATATTTTCCAAAACAGTTATAAATTTAATTTATTCTTAATAAAAATAACATATTTAATTTTAGTTATGATCATACTTGATTAATTCATCAACAATAGCTCTACATATGTAGACCAATTATACTTTTGCTTTAAATTAAATTAAATACATTTGTTAGATTTAATTAATAAGTTAGTTTCAAATAAGTGCTTAACTAAAGATGATAAAACCAGCACTGAGTTTATTTTTGGGAGGCAATTATTTTTTATATTGCCTTATTAAATTAATTATAATAAAATGCCATATATTAGAAATAATTTTTAATATAATTCAGGCAATTATTTTTAATATAATACCTGTTAACATTGGGGTTTTCAAATTTCGTATACAGATAATTTCTTTTTATGCAGGTAATTCTCTGAAATTGATATCTGGTTGTGATTCCAAGACAATTGAAATTGATGACTCTCCTCTAGTTAAAGTAACTCTACCTGAATTTGAAGGCTACAATAATATTTCTGCCAATGTTGAATGTTTTCCAGAAAAATTGAATGAATATAAAAAATATGAAATTACATGTTCGGCTGAAGATATCATCCTTGGTACAACAGCTATGTGTGCATTTTTTATTACTTTAGAAAAACCTTTAATTCTTGACCAATTGAGTAATGCCAATGATTCGTCAGAAACTACAAATAATGCATCAAAAAGTGAAAAATGTAAGATTTTTTTTATTTCGAGCTGCAACTTGTTTAAATTTCTTCTATAATTATATTTTTCATTAAAAAGTTTTTTTTTGTTCTAATCATTACATGTTCTTGCTGTGTTAATTTAAAATATTTTATAAAATTTAAAAATAATTAAAAATTTTATAAAATTTAAAAAAAAATTCTTAGCCATATGTCACCAACTTTGACTTGAACTTTAGTAATAATTTACTACTTAACATGTTGAAAAATCCAAAACAATATTTTTTAAGATTTAAAGCTTGTAATTTTAAAATAATATAATTTTAATAATTGTATTAGAAGACCATTCCCTTTATCCATTGTTTTAGAATCCTTGTCAAAAATAAAGCTGAAAAGATACATACACTAGGAATGTCCAAGTAATGTTTGAGTGAGAAAAAACAAGAACATCTTTAAAATGTAACAAATCACTAGTAAGGAAGGTGAGACTTATAACATCAGAGTTTGTTTGATTATCGGCTTTTTTTTATCTAACAGCAGGCACTGAACTTTTTGTTCTTCATCTGGGAAGAGCCTGGAAGTGTTAATCATTTAACATTATCCACTCGGCACCCATGAACCTAAATCAAGGAGGCGAGCAACATTACCAACTCTGCACTGCCACAGACCGTTCTTAAGGTGGGCCACATTCACACAGAGAACAACAACATCCATGCCCTGAGCGAGATTTGAACTTGTCAGGCACTCTGTTTGATTGTGGTGGAAACAGAGATGACTTAAATGACACTTACTGGAAACACCAATCAAGCAACTTTACTTCTTTTTTGCCAAGGATTCTAAAAATATTTATTAAGAACAAAAAATACATAATATCTTGCTTACCTTAAAGTTTCTCATTTTTTACTATTTTGAAATATTTAATGTGCTATGAGAGTGTTATATCCACAAAACCCCATCTTTTACATTCATCAACACTGTTCCAGATTGCAAGATAAAAGTTGGGTTTAAAAATTACATGTTTAATTCATTTATTGTTATATTCATTTTTATTTTATGTTAGTGACTTTAAGTCAATAAAATTTTTCCCCTTACCCAGATAATTTTTTCTTCAGCTCATTAGGCATTGAAACTCATGAGCCAAGTGTTGACCAAGTGATGGGTTGTTCTCCTTCATCAAAGATTTTATGACTGACTCTTAGATGCATTTCTGTTGCTTGGAGCTAAAAACTTTAAAACCTCTCACCGAGAATCCGATAACAGCAGAACTTTAATTTTTGATCAATTTACTTGTCAATTATGTGGTTAGAGCAGACGAAAGTTTTCCATTAAATTGCTTCAGAATTTCTCTTTTTTTGGCAGTTAAAAAAAAAAAAAGTCAGTGCCAATTAGAACAACTTTCAGATCTCAAAACATTTTATTAGGAATGACAACATCAAGAATGACTAAAGAAGGTACAGACTAGAAATGAGATAGGCTTATTATCTGATATAGCTTATTTGAACTTGGACTGGCTCATGATAAATAGTTAATTTCACACTAAGCAAATTTAAAAAATTATGTAATTCATGTAATTCTGCATGTAATATTGCCTTTAATTGAATTTTCTGTTATATAATTTTGAAGCTCTTTTAGTTATATTTTTATTTTTAATTGAAATATTTTTTTTTGTAAAATAAAATTGATTTTTATTATTTTAAAACAGGATGAACTTACTATTCTTGTTTTATCTGTTAGTTATAGAGTGCAGGCCTCTCTCTTCTCCATCAAATGGAATTCTTGAATGCATTGAAGAAACTCCCCTTCGTAGTTGCTCTTTCAAATGCATAGATGGATATGATTTTCAGTCGAGTTTTAAAAATGTCATCAAAACGAACGGACTTGAATGTGATGGAAATGATGGATTGTGGAATTACCAACGGTTATATAATACTAGTCAACTACCCGATTGTTTAGGTAAAATAAATAACATTATAAATCAATAAGGAAAGTGCATTGGGTGTAACATGAAATTTTGATAACTAACAAATATTTTTTTTCTCTGATGAGGTTCTGTTTTCAAATATTTTATTAATTTTGAGGAGCTTGAATCATTTTTAAGTTTTTTGCTTCTTTAAAATAACTTTTATGCTGCCATAAAACAAAAAGAAAAGATCGTAGTTATCCGGATTCCCAAGCAGAGCAATGACATGAAGTAATGAAATTTATTTCGAATATTTATTTTGAGACACTTGAATAATTTTTAAGTTATTAGTCTCATAAATTTTTTAATACTGCATATACCAGAAAGAAATAGATTGTAATCATCTTGATTTCCTAGTATAATAATGGAAAAGGGTATTGGCGCTGTTTTCGAATATGTTATTTATTTTGAGCCACTTGAATGATTTTTAAGTTTGTCACATAAAATCTTTTTATGCTGCACATAACAAAAAGAAGAAGATTGCAGTCCTTCTGATTTTCCTAACAGAGTAATGAGAAAGCATATTGGTGCTGATTTCAATTATGTTTGAAATATATATTTTAAACCCTTTGAATGTTAAAGTTATTTGTCTTCTAAAAATGTTTTATGCTGCACTTAACAGAAAGAAGAGTATTGTAATCATCCTATTACCCTTGTGAAAAAATAAGCACATAATCTTTTGCTGAAGGGGTCTGAGTTTCTAAGCCAGTGGTCATTATAATTTTTCGTTGGAATTTTTTACTTATTATTTCAAAATCATTCATCTATTTTTGTGGTATTTTTTGTTAGGTTTGTTTTCTTAATTTCTTAAACATGATTTTAAATTTATGTTCTTCTTATTAATTTTTTTCGTTATATTTTGTTTTTTCTTAAAAAACAGTTAATATTTTTAATAATATTGATGAAAATTATGCATTGCAGGATATATACAGAGCAATTCGTGACATTTATATTCCTTGCTAGAGCATTTATAACATTTATCTGTTTGAAATGGAAATAATATCTTGATTAGCATTTTAAAAATTATTTGGATGATCTGCATCATATTAAATTTTTTTTAAAGGCATACCTCATTATAATCTGAATATTTTTGATGAAAATCGTTTAAACTGAAACAAAATAATTAAAAAAATTTTTTTCCTTCTCTTTTTGAATGAGAGATTGATTTCTTCATAGTTTAAACATATAAATTTCAGTTGCAAAAAAGTACATATCTAAGGGTTGTATTAGATTTATAAGTTCTTTCTGTAATTTTTTTAAAAAACTTTTATGATGTACCAATTTGACTAGTTGGATTTATCTTAGTCAAAATATTTAATAATTAAACAAAAATTGTGGCCATGCATACAGTTTATAATATTTTTAAATCATTAATTTTAGAATAAAGTATTTTTCTAAAATATGTATGTTTTTTAATAAACTAGTGGTGTATACTTTAGTTCCACTGTTAATATATTTTTTAAAAATGACTCTCTTAAAAGTAGACTGTTAAGGGTGACAAATTAATATTTAAGGGAGGAAAGACAAAACTGCTATCAAACTTTTACAAATCACTTGTTAGGAAGACAGGACTTAAGAACATCAAAACAATTTGATTGCTGTAAGAAGTAGAGAGGAGTTATGCAGATGTTTGAAAGGTGATTAACCTTCTTCAGACAATCATATGAAAATTAAACTATTTGATTTGATCAAATATCAAATTGCATCTCTTAGATCTAATCAAAATCATATTAAAATCTTAATTGTTAAGTAATTAACTTTAATTAAGTTTAATTAGATTAAGTAATTGTGTGTATTATCTAAAAATGTAATAATTAATTGAATGAAGTACTTTTACCAACTTTTAAGTAGTATAATCGTATTAATCTTAATAAGCTATTTGGCATTTGAATTAAGCATTTAATTATTGTATGTATTTAAAGATAAGGACAAAGAAAGAACGAATATTTCCTTTCTTTGTTTACATTTTGTTACATAATTGAATAAATGGTAAGATTATTCTAAAAAAATTTCTTACTTTCAATGTAATTTTGCAGCTCTTTTGCCTAACACTACTGTGAAGGTATCTCTGTATTTTGATGCGTTTGTGGAACATTGTACCACATCAGATGAAGCTGATTACCTGAAACTAATGAAAGATGTCTTATTACCTTTGAATGATGATGTCTGTGATGAAATTGATTGCTATAATCTCAAAATAAGCTGTGAGTCTGATGGGAATAAAATTATACTTGCAGTTAATTGGACACTTCAGGTACTTATAACATAATTAAAATACTCTATTTCCAGAAAAATAACTATAAAAATTTCTTATTGGTATAACAATTGTAAACTGTATTAGCCTTACTTGATGAAAAGAAAGAATTTTTTTTTTTACGATTTTAGAAACTCAGTTTAAAATGCATTTTCAATTTGATTTCTAATTACCAAGATAAGTATAATAAGGAGTAGTGTGATGGTACACTGGCCGAAAAAAAAATTAGGAATTTTTTATCATATCTATAACATTATCCTGAAGTTTGCCTGATTGTTTTTCTGAAATCTTACAAGGTCTCATGTTTACAGTGTTTCATTTATTTTATTTCATTTTATTCACCATTCTTTTTTTTCATCAACTTATTGATTTATAAATCTGAAAAGCTTAAAACTATTTTCCACAAGTCTTTTACTTTTTTAATACTACCTTCTTCATACTTAAATTTCAAATTATTTCCATAGTTTTCTTTTTTTTTTTTGGCATAATTTTGATAGAAATAGATACGGTGAAACCTCTAGGAGCAACCACCTCTATTTACGACCACTTTCGGGAGCCACAGAATTTTTTCCCTAGATTTTGTATTGAGGAAAACCTTTAGAAGGGACCATTAAAATCTCTCCCTGGGTCCGACAAACATCTGCACCAAAGATGAAAAAATATCAAAACAAAAAATTTAACGGAACAAATAAAAATGTATGGATTAAAATGTATTCAAAATATTTGCTTGAGACTCTTATTTAATGAGCTGTTTTTAATGATATAACGTCATGTTGCAACCAGAGTGCACTAAAGATGATGCTATCTGTGATTTACTTTTAGAGTTGTAAGTTAAATTAGAAAACAAACGTAATTTTAGAAAAAACAAGCATCTCAAACAAACAAACCTCTTCTCATCTTTTAAGGCCAACCAATTTTTATGATATAGAATTAAATGCAAACGAATAATAGCTTTATCCAATAGCTATAATAAATTAGCTTTGTCATTCATAATTGGTAAATTTGTTTTTACACAATTATATCAGTTGGGATCATTTTTATGAACGCTAAATTTTAATCATCGATCCGTCTTTTCATGATGCCAACAGAAGTGACATTTCTGCACCAAAAAAATGACACTGACTAAAATTTAAATCGTTTGCAAAAAATCATGTACGTTCGATAACAATTTTAAAGTCAATGGAGGTAACCTCGAAGAATGATCAACATCCATTAGTGAACATTTTACTGTGGAATGGAAAGAGGTCACTTTCGAGAGGTTTCACTGTATTATTATATAAGATGATTATGAGAAACATATAGTTTGTGAAATGTTTGGCTTAAAAGGTAACTTAATTAATGCCATAGATTTTGTAGGAAGCAGAATAACACCAAGCCATCAAAATCCTTACTCTTTTTGATTCTCATTCAGAATTACTTGCTTAGTTTGTAAAATTTATATGTAGAGGAGGTCATTCTGAAACACTAATTATTAATTATGCTTTATCTTTTACCACGTAAATAAGTTTGTTCTATTCTATTCTCTCAGATTCTCCTTCAGAATTGCTTGCTTGTTTTGTAAAATTTTGATCTTCAAGAGGTTATTCTCAAATCTGAAATATTGATAATGTCTTATGTTTTACTTCCTAAATAATTTTGTCCACTCTGTATATCTAATAATTTGTACAAACTAATTACTTGTTTCAATATTATTTAGGTTAATTTTTTTGCATAGTTAACTGTTTGTAGACATATTATACAAAATTGTGACGTAATTACACAATAGTAAAGCTCTAATTTTAGGAGTATGACAAATTACCAGAATTTTGTTGTTTTTAAATAATTGTGGACCATAGTCATGCTGCTGTTAACTAGATAGAAAAAATGTGTGTTCTTAATATAAAAGAAATATTGAAAATAATGTGTAAAATTTTTAATACTCTTCCCATTGACCCTGATACAGAACATCGTTACCTAAGCTTCTGCATTTTATCAAGCTTTGATCCTTTTTGTTTCCTCATTTTGATGGAATAACATCTGTATTGCGATTCAGCAGCGACTAATTGCTTTTAACAGCATTTCTTATTTTTTATTGGCAATGCTGTCCACATTCTGTACTACATTCATGTGTGTTTACTTTATTAAATCAACTTTTCTTTCTTTAATACTGTTTCGATTTAAATCAATTGAGAAAGTTGTCTATGAGTCCTGTAAATATTACATTTAATTTTATTTATTCCCAAACTGAGTAGTAAGCCAAATGTCATGGAAATTATTTTTATAACTAGTCCTTGAGTTTCAATTCTAAAAATGTGTAAGTAATATGATATTCAGTATCTAATAAGAAAACAAGATTTGATTAGTGAAGAAATAAAAATGCATATTTTATTTTATTGTAAGCAAAACATCATTTTAAATATTGAAATTTTGAAAAAAATATAAAATTGCTTGAATGCAGACATTTGAAGTATTTTTAATTATAATTTTTTAGCAGCATGAAGCATTTTTATTTCTGCCCAGAATTGCATAATATCAATTCTCTTCTTTTTCTTTGAAATTTATTTATCAGTTTTCAATCTCACAAATAAAAATATACAAACAATTGTAACTAAGGAATAATTAAAGATGTCTTAAATGAGGAAAATTAAAAATTTAAAAATCTTTGGTGGAATCTCTTGGAAAAATAAAGTCAAACTTTAGCAAAATATTGGAGTTGTTCTTTACACTCTCTGTGTTATAATTTAAATGGAGATATAATAGAACAAAAATACTGAAAAAATTTCTCACAAGTGTCTTTTGTAAGGGAGTTATGATTGTAGTTTATGTAGTTATGGCAGTAAAGTTATGATTGTAGTTTGAGAGCTGAGTTTTAAGAAACTGATTTATATGTTTTAGACTGCATATGATCCTTCTAAATATGATGATTCCATTGAGGTACCTGATTTTGAGAATAACTTTGAAACTGTTCTTGATACTGCTCGAAAAACTATAAAGCATGAAGACTGGTTTAAAGAAAAATTATTAGACAATGGTATCCAACTCAATCAGAATTCATATCGTAAAGATAATATTGACCTTGCATGCGAAGAAGATGGTTATGGTGTAGATCATTTAAACAACAAATGTCGTAAGTGTTTTATTTACTATTATAAATCTTTTATTAGGCTTTTTTATTACATTTTCAACTTGAAACGTTTGTTTAGTTACTAGGGCAATTTATTTCTTAATGTCTTTTGTTATTTTTCTAGTGGCAAGGTTTAATGTATCTTACTTAGGAAACAAGTTTATTCTGATGAAATTGCAATATTAGTTATTAAGTTACTATACAGGTAGAGCCGCTGAGATGAGAAAACTATAATCAATGTTTTCTGTTGCATTCTAAACTATTCCAACTGAAATACTTGCTAGACTGCTCTTAATTTGTTCTTAGTCTATATTACTTTGTTGTTGTAAATGGTGGTTATATTGAAAAATTATTTTATATATATTCTTTTATATTATTTTGTGGTAAGAAAATTTCATAGCATGAATCTGTATTTTTTTCTAGTTAAAAAGTGCAAATTCAGAAAAATAAAAAAGTTGATTTAATTAACTTTATTGTTTTGTATGTATTTCATTATATGTTATCTTTTTATATGTTTCGTTTCAATGTAGTTAATCAATTAAAAATTCAGATTGCTGTAAAATATATTAGAAAAACAAAAGATTAGTTTTTTTTGTGCTGTATTTATTATAAATAAAATTAAAGAATATTTTCTGCACAAATTTTACCACTAAATTTTGATCCTCACTGATAGCTTATATTAATAGTTTATATATTTTGCAAATAAAGTTTATGTTCAAAATTTTTTTTGTTGACTTTATTTATATTTCAGTGAGAGTTATTTTTAAGGATTAATTATAAATTCTGTTTGAATGATTTGATAAAAAATATTTTGATAGAATGATAAAAGTATTAATGATCAGAAAATAACAATATTTGAGGGTTTAGTTACCTGCTCACTTTGCTAATCAACTCTCATGATTATTACACAATCATTTTTTTGTTTCTTGATGATAAGCATGATGTATCAAATTAAAAAAAAGTATTCAATTGAAAAGTACAGAATATTTTTATCACATATTTAGTTTTTGGTTCTAGTAGGATGGAATTTAAACATAATACTTTTACTTAGCTATCATTGCAACTTCACCTATAATTTGTCTTTTGAGGTTAAATATTCTCGTTAAATATTTTTTTGCAAAAGATATAATTTGGTAATACTGTATCAGAAGTTTATTCCTGATGTTGCATTTTGCATTCATTTTTTTTAATGGCATGTTTTGACTGGACATAGTTTTACATGATACTTACTATAAGAGTAAATATAGTTGAATTATGGTTTTATAATTATAATTGCAAAACAATTAACAAATTAGATTTTAGTAATATAGTGATATTATATTACTTTATAAGGTGATAATATAGATCATAATAAAGGATCACTACCTTTAGATTTAGGTCTTCTACTTGGAAGACTAATCAAAATAAAGAAGGTAATAACTGAGAATATTGCTAAGAAAAAGTTGTAGTGTTGGTATTGTATCCGCTCTAATATTTTCGATTAGAAAACATCTATGGATTAATCGGCAAATCGAGTATCTCTTTTTCCCCTCCCACCCTTTTCATAAACCAATGAGAGTTAGACACACTCTCATACACAAGGATAGCGTATGCTATTCTCTCTGTCCCTTCAATATACATTATACTCTCAATATCTCATTGTTAAAAGGGAGCTAAAAAAATTTCAAGATCGCGAGTTTTTAAGATTCAGAGTGCTCTCAGACTCGAGGATTGCGGATGTAATTCTCTACATCTCTTCAATATATATTTTTTGTTATTGTTTCAATAAATATTGTTAAATTTGGTTAACTGAACTATCTTTATTCATCATCTTATAAATCACCTTCTTGTGTAAATCAACAAAATTTCACCACGTAAATCACCAAACCATCCTCCACAAAGTGATAGATAAGTATTACAAATAAATGCCAGATAATGATTAAAGAAGAAAAAAATATTTTATTAGTGAAAAAACCCTTTACAACTTTTATTAACTTTTCGCTGATGACAATGAAATTGTTTTTGATATTTTTCAAATTAAAAAACTATATCATGGTAATTTATGGCCTGTGAAAAAACATCAACAACAATGAGAAATTCTTTTAGACCATTATGTTCTTGTGTTATATAAAGAATTGTTTTTTGTCACTGCCCATTTTTTTTATACATATTTAATTTTAAAAAATTGCATGCTGAAATAACATTCATTGTTCATTTAATTTTTGCCTGTTAAATTAAAATATCTTGGTTTTAGTTGCTTGTCCTAGTGGTACTAAGGAGGAAAATGATGTGTGCATAGAATGTCCTCCAAACTTCTATCAGTTGCAGACCCAACAGACTCTTTGTCTTAGTTGTCCAAATGATACAGCCATTTTCTCTGAAAATGTGCCTAACACATGCCTTAGTAAGTATAAATTTTAGTGAAAACAATTAAACTTGAATATTCTTAAATTTAAAAAAAAAATGGCAAATGATAAAATAAAGTAATAAATACAACTGAAATAAAACAACTAAATAAAATATAATAAAAACAACTTAAATTGCTTTAGTTATTGATCAACAATTAATCAACAATTAATTAAATATTTTATTTATAGCTTAATGAGTTCACATCAACTATTTATTTCTATTGATATTGAATTTATTTGAAGTTAATTATAATGGTTTACAATTTTTTATTTATTTCATTCATTATCAGAATCTGATTTATTGTGTGTTTTAAGTATGATTTATTCTTTTTGGGATACTATAATATTTCCTAAAGCAGTTTGTAGTTTTGATTAGGGAGAAAGATTGTGTCAGATTAATCATTTTTTAAAATGAAAATAATTAAATATGAAAATTCCTTTTAGCTATTATTATTCAATATTTAGTTAATAATTCTCATTTTTACGATTTATCTTGAATTATTTTATAAATTACCTTTCTGATTCATTTTAACTGTTCACCTTTATTGATGTGCATTTTGTTTCTTTTAGGCTTCTAACATATGTTTTTGTTTCTGTACAAAAAAAGAAGAAAAATTTATTGTTCTTATGTGACATCAAAATCTTGATAGATGCACAGTTCAAGGATTCTGTTATGGTCTGACATTTTTATGAATATCAATTTGATTTACAATGTTCATTTAATTGCGTTCTTTCTGGAAAAATTAAAAATACTTCGTTATTGTATTTTGATTGTTTTACTAAAAGAAAATTTTACAAATTATTATGAAATTTCTATTTTGAAATTAATTTTTATATAGTTTTATAATATTAGCTGTGCTTTTTTATCTGGAGATAATAGAAATTTTTCACATTTATGATTTAAATGTTATATACCTGTATTTCTGCTAAAACTTTAAAAATTGTTTACTAAATCTTTAGACATGATAAAAGGATTAATTTACTTTTTGTTGTTATACATTACTATCTCAATACCATTTAATGAAAGTTAACATTTATCTAAAAGACCAATTCCACACAATCTTTGAATCATAATTGAGGGTGATGAAATTTAAAAAGAATATCAATCTTTGTATTAAATGATATGTTCATGTAATTTTATTGAAAAAAAATGTAAAATTAAAATAAAAAAATTCTTTTTGTTGATATTTTATGCATTACGAATTTCACGAGTTTTAATTTATATTGCAGTTAATATTTTAAACTGTATTTTATGCAGTAAAAATTTGGAACTTACAGTTTATTAAAAACTGGCATTTTTAATTTGAATAAAACAAAATTACTTTAATTTAAAATTAATTCTTTTTTTTAAACTAAAATGTCTTTCAAGTTTATGAAAAAATATATTGCAGATAGAGAATATAAAAAAGTCTTGCTAAAGCTGCATTTTTCTTTTAAAATATGCAAATTTATCTAAAATGTATACTAAAATTCTTTTCTCCTGTTTCTTTTGTTTTTTGTTGTTTTAAAGATTAATTTGTTGTTAATTAGCCAGTTTAATTGTTAAAAAAAAGTATTTGCTTCAAGCTTTTTCATATTCTATTCAATTTTAATTAAGTTTATTTTCACTTGAAAAACAAATTTTTTTTTATTAATTGAGCATAATTTTTTTGGCATAAACTTTGTAGATTTTACTTATTTTGATTACGCATTTTGATTACCAGATATTATGCATTTTAAAATTTATAAAATGTTTCTTCGCTTAAATTTTTATTATGTTTTAAATAAGCTAATTTATACTTATGTCATATTTTTTTCTTCATATTAACAAAAATTGAAAATTTTATTTTTACCATAAGTCTTCTTGTTATACAATTTATAAGCTCTTTAATTACTAGGAGTTGCACATTTTGAAATGTCAAAGTCTTTCCTTCCTTTTAGTTTTTCTTTAAGTTTAAATAAACTTAATTATATAATGAAAATTTAGCAAAATTTTTGGCATAAACCTTGATGTTAAAGATTTCAAATATAATAAAAGGGCATAATTTTGTATGCTGCAACTTGTAAAGAAGCTTATTATTTCATATCATTGTAAAATATTTCTATTAATCGAATTAATAAATTTTTTAGCAGTTTTTTTGAAAATAACATAATTCTGAAACTAGTAGTTATAATATAATTTATTATTATTAAAATTTATTAATTTTAACTAATAAAATATTTAGTAATAGCTATACAACTAACTTTAATAAATTAACAACCTAATATCAAAATGTAAGCTAACTTAGTAAGAATTAGTATGTGTTCAATTTAAAAATAAGTATTTGTGTCATTGTATTTATTTTTCATTTTTTCACTTGTATTCATTTTCATTAAATAAAAAAAATTGAAACTTCTACTTGTTTTAGTTTTATTTCCTAGTTAGGCTCACATGGGTAAAAATTATCCTGATAAAAAAGGTTATTATTTACTCATGATAAATTATTTGCTTAATTTGTTGATAATTTAAATGAAGTCTTGATAAGATAACAGACCTGCATTGGTTTAGTGGTTAAAAGATCTGAGTTGTCTCTGTGTAGAACTGGGGCTCGATCCAAAGTGGCAGTTTAGCGCGGCTTGTGTGCAATCTTGACTACATTGCTGGTCTCGAAATCGTGGAAACCTAACCTTTACGACTCCTTCCCCACAGCAAGTTGTTGTAGGAAGGCTTTTTCTTTATAATATATTTTGCATATACTTCTTCTTTATATGTTGAAATAAGTGTTACTTTGTTCATTTATCAAGAAAGTATTAAGCCTATTTTAAAAAGATAGGAATGTAAATGTATTACAGTTGGATTTGTTAATGAGAAATAAAGGAATAAACAAGCTGACTATGCTCCCTTATTCTCTTCTAAATGATTGCTTACTTAATTTGAAAATCCTTGTTTTGGAACACTACTTTTTAGCAAATTCATGGTTGACAAATATTGACAAACACATTCAGAATAAAAAATTATTTTTTGTTTATGCCTTATTGTTTGCAATGAAAACAAATGAAATGGAGGAAAATTATAAACACGAGTAACAAATGGAATAATTAAACGCAGGAATTAAGGGAAATCACTATCCGGGTGAAACAAAGCATTGTTTGAATTTTTCTCTATAAACATCAGGTGATAAAATTAATTTGAAATTTCATGTATTCCTATAGTAAAAGTATGATAAAAAAGTCAGTGATAATGAAGCTTGCTACAACTTAATTTGGTTTAGCAGATGATAATTTGAATTAAAACTGAACGAGAAACATTTAAATGCAAAGTACTAAGGTTTATTTCATAAAATAATAAAACGTATGCCTCAAGTTATATTGATAAAACAATGTCTCAAATCTTAAAAACTCTACTCTTTCTGTTTTAGTAGTTAAATCTTCCATTCTTATCAAAAATGTTTCATGATTTCTTTTAGAAGTACTATCTAGTGACGAAAATAGCTACTAACTTTGAAAGTTTTCAAAGCTCTGGATCTTTTAATACAACATATCAAATAGTACATTTCTATAGTCTTTCGTCATTTTTTAAAAATTTATTTTTTCAAATCATCAGTCATTTTGTGGACGCCCCGTGAAAAAAATCAAACGTTTCTAAGGGTGTCATAAAATGAGAAATAAAGTATTCAAAAAATACGTAAAACATAAATCTCCGATCGGCCTACAGAGTAATAACACTTTCCGCATAGTAGTCAATCTGCCTCTGATCTCTTTATTAGCCTGCTTATCCCGGCTAAAAGTAATTTGACTGATAGTAGAAATACCTATGTTAACAGGTATCGTTAACGTAAGAGAAAAAATCGTAATTTTTATTTTTCAATTACCGAATTATCATAAGAAATCATTTCTCTTGTTGATATTCACATAAAGGAGAAAGATACTTCTTTTTTAAGCATTGACTAGCGAATGGTTAAAATAATCTTTCGCCTGTTTTAAATGACGTTTTCTGAAAAACGCAGTTATTCAGGCTTTCTATTTGGATATTTTTTCCATTTTAAAATAAACACTGAAATTTAAAAAAAAAATCATTCCTATATAAGGCACAAATTCGACCCTTCATTCATATTAAATCTGCTTATGTTTTAATTCATGGTCTTTAAAAGGCGTTTTTATAAAATATTGTTTTTTACGCTGGCATACCAATCAGATTCATAATATCACGATGAACTTTCAATCGTTATATTTATGCCATTTCTGTTTGCTTGTATATTTAGTGTTCGATTAAGTAAAAAAATTATTTGGACTTGGCATTTTCTAAAAAGGTCTAAGTTTATTATTTATGTAATTGAAAAAATGTAAGCTCAATAATAATAAACATGTATTTTTAAACTTTAAGCTCAATAATAATAAAACATGTAATAGAACATTATTTTTAAACTTTAAGCTCAATAATAAAGCATCTAATGGAATATTATTTTCAAACTTTAAGCTCAGTAATAATAAAACATGTAATTTCCTTACAAAGTAATGGGAATTGCACTAGTCCGTTGTAAGTATAAATTTGGAACCAAAATGGTTAGAAATGAAAGAAGTTGCAAAGGATAAAACCGCAAGCGGATAAATGATTTTTTTTATTTTAAAAAAAGGCTTAATTATTGTCATTTAAATGAGTTTTTACTGATTCTTTTGGATCAATGTTATCAAATATGCATACCGACGTTTATGTAAAATAAGTAAAAATTAATAATAATAAAAAATAGATTTTTTTCTCTCTAAAATTTCAAATTTTTTAAAATATTTAATATCGTTTATCCTTTTCGCGTTGTTTTAAGAAATGCATATAGAACGGCATTAAAATTATTTACAAATCATAACGTTTCCGTGAAAGCAAGTTTTTTTTTTTTCAGAATATAATTTCAGTCATTGTTAAGTTACTTGGAATAGATTTCCAAACCATTGTTCATCAAAGAAACACATATTGTTAACACATTAAAAATTTAAGAATTATATATATTCCATGAAAGTAAATAGTTTTAGTATTTTTTTGTTTTTGATAAAGTATATCACGAAAGATTACGATAATACTTTTAGTACATTAAATAATGGTAACCTAATTTCCTATAGTAAACTTGAAGCTAATTTTCTCTGATTAACTTAAGCGAATTAATATTACTTTTTTTGAATAATAAGACTTGTTATACTAATGTTTCTTAAATTATAATTTAATTGTATTTTCAATAGTTTATAAATTCTTGATTGACTTTAAATACGTTTAAAGGCAGATATATTTGTGTTTGCTATGAAGAAAAGAATATGTAAGTGATTAAAAATTTATTTTTTTTAATAATATTGCTTAAAACTCTAAAAAAAGGAAGTTGTGATAGTTGAAAAGTTGACTTTAATCTCGTTACGCCAGGTGGCGCATGAGGTCACAAGTTTGGAGTTTCATTCCTCCAGGTCCTTGTACTCCCCCAATTGGGTCGTCCCAGGATTTTTCTTTCCTTTATTATCATTGTCATCAAGTTAATTTCAAACGGCCTCTTTTCCGTTTTCCATCCGGCTTCCATATCAAAACTGTTCGAGTTGGGTCTTTTGGGGACATTCTTAGATTGTGTCCTATCAAGGACCATCTTGATTTTTTTTCTTCATGTTTGTTGTGATGGGTTTGGTTTTTGCTTTATTATAGAGCTTGTTTGTGATTTTATTTCGTTGGTATTTCTTTAAAATTCACTTGTAGCGTTTAGTTTGAAAAGTATCGAGTTAGTTTTCTTGTTGTTCTCCGAGTTTCCACGACTCGCTGAGAGCCCAGATTTAACTGCATAAAAAATTTGTAACTTGAGTTTAGTATAGTTTAGTATTTAAGTTAGATGATTTCCAAATTCTTTGAAATTTCCTGGAAGAATATTGTGCATTTTTAATTCTTACTTTGACGTTTTCCTTTGTACTACGCTCAGTAGTTACACTTACTCTAAAGTAGTTAAAATCTGTTTTTTTTTTCAATTTCTTTTCCATTAATAAATATGTCATCATTTTTACTGCTACTAATTTTTAGTATTTTGGTCGTTTTCTCATCACATCAATTTATAATCCAACCTGTTTCGCACCTTTTTCGTTTCGGTTGCATAACAACAGGTAATAATACAATATTGTCAGAGTAATCTAGGCTCTCTAGATTTTCTTTGAATTAAGTATTGGTCGCTTATCCAATCAATGACTATATTAAACAGCATTTCAGACATTACGTAGCCCTGTTTGACGCTAGCTTTGATGTTAAAACATTGTGTTGTTGCACCATTTACTAAAATTTTCCTATTACTATTTTCATATGGGCTTTTAATTACATTGATTCTTTTTATGGGAAACCTATGTATCTTGAGTATTTTACAAAGACATTCTCGGTTAATGTGTTTCAAGAGCTTTGGCAAAATCTATAGAATTTCTTTTCTTGAATATCTTTTCATCAGCTATTCTATGAAAGTTTCTTTATAAGGAAACCAATAAAATCAATTTTAATAATCTTGATTATAAAATAAAAAACACTTAACAAACTAATAAATTGTGATAAAATTTAGTTTTTGACTGTAGTTAAATTTTTAACCTTTCAAAAATCAATCTACAAAATGTAACAAAAATATGTAAGTGTACTCATACTCGCGAGTGCTTGAGTACACATGTGAGTTATAAAATACGTACCCGCATTTAACGATTGCTTACTAGTATTTAAATATTGCATGCTAGCATTTAATTATTTTATATTAGCATTTAGCTATAACGGTGCCATATGGCTCTGATGCATTGATTAAAAAATATAAAAAAAAATTAATTAAAATAAGTTGGCAGTTTTTATTTTCTCATAACATATAAAAGAAACGTAATTAAATTTTAATTACCGTTACCTTTGTTTCATCGATAAAAATACGTTCTTAGGTTAGTAATTAATAAGTTTCTAAATCTGAATTTTTGGAAAGAGTAGTTTAGACAAATAATTTGGAAAATTTATTTGTAATTGATAATTTAAAGCTATTTTTAATGTTAAATATCATAATTGCAATTTATAATGTCATTGATGAATAAAGAATTGTTCGTTACTTTAACAAAAAAATGCCATTGTACTTAAAGTGCCACATTCGTTTGTACCAATTTTACGGTATTTTAATCTATATGTTCTTTTAGGAAATTTTTTTTAAAAATCTAATAATCTGAAATATTTTGCTAAATTAATAGTATCGAACAGACATTAAAATGAAATAAAGGTAATGATTTTAGAAAAGTTATTTTTGTATTATGTTACTTTTTCGCTCGAGCTTACAAGTGCTACTTGTGTGACTACAAAGGTCCCTTAATCGAGAAATACGTGAATAAGTTTAATCAGTTTTTTCGAATAACAATACATTTAAAAAATTTTAATAAATGCTCTGAAAAATTGTAGCAAATATTGTAGCAGTTTCACGCCTTAAACAAACACATTTTTTCAATATCAATTGACCACTTCGAAAAGCTATCAACAATTATTTCAGTGCTCGCATGAGCCATTTCTTTTTAACATATTATTTTATCGAATTGAAATTTCTTCTATATGTTCTACTTCATTACGTTTAATGCAATTTATATACCGTGTCGTAGTGACATGGTCACTACGAAAATATTTGTATTTGAACGATAGGATATTTATTTATGTTGAATTTAAATGTTTTAACTTAGTCATTATTCTAGATAGGGTAGCAAGACTAGGAATTTCCTATTTGAAATTAGGAGTGTCGCCATTTTTTTTTTGGACTACGCATCTTTGGATATGTTGATTTTGTGTGGGGTCCTTAAGTTCTCATCAATGACTTCAATTTTTGGCCCTAGTTGCTCAAGGGATAGAGCGCTTGCCACCAAATTAGGTAAATTGGGTTCGAATCCCAACGACGGCTGGCTGACTTGAATTCCACAAACGGCTCGCACCGATCTCAGTGCTGACGTAAAATATCCTCAGTGGTGGACGGATCATGGGTTAGAGTCCCCTTGCCATCAGGCTAACAGTGGGGAGGTTTTCGCACTATCCCTCTCCATATAATGCAAATGCGGGTTAGTTTAATCGAAAAGTCCTTCACGAAAGAAAACTTCTCCCAATACCTGATCCAGGAGTTCCCCTGTCCTCTGGATTGGGTTCAAAATTACGAAGCTACAGAGTTAAACACCGATAATGGTAGACTCAGAACATGGTCAGCTGTTTAATGCCGGTTACAAAATAATATAATATATTTAAGTGTCGCGTAAATTTGTGATAAATCATTACTTACAAAATGAACGTCGAATTGTAACTTATCGTTTTCTATTTACAGCAATAATGAAAATGATATAAACACTACTTTATCAATATTTTTTAAAAAAAAGAGCAAATTTCCGGATTTAAAGTGCGATACAAGTAGTCGTAAACTCAAAATTGCGACGGTTATAAAATAAAAATAAAATGATTTCAATTTAGGGAGTAGTGTTTTAAAATGGTTAGCTGGTGGGTCAACAAATGGGAAGAAAGAACACGGAAAATAGAAGAGTTTGTCGATTTTTTTTTTCTCAATGAGATACATCACGAAAAATGTTATTGAGTGAAAAGATGGTTTTAATACAGATGAAGACATTCTGGAGAGAGAAAGCTTCGAAAAATTAAAAGATGCTGATCTGCAATTATTTAAAGTTACTATCTGGTTAATGAAAAGTATATGGAATTTAATGAAAGACTATAAACGTCTAATGTGTTGAAAGAACACTTTCTTTTTTAAAATTTACAGAAGAGACTCCATTATCTTCTATTAGGGTCATTATTGAGATAATTTTTATTCTTTTATTGTTTTCCCGTTTGCTTGACTTTTGACTTGCTCTCTTCCTCTTAATCATTTTTTAAAAGATTTAATCTCATAAGTTTTTCCTTTAAGTGTTCGGTACAATATATTAATTGATTATGTTACATCTCGAATGTATTAATTCTTTATATGTATTTGGCTAATCTCAGATATTATAGATATTTTATTTCCATTTCAATGATTTCTCTGTTTATTATTATTTTTTAATTGAGCTTTATTCACACCACTTTAATCCTGTATCAAGCAAGACCCTGGTTATGATTTTACATTGCGGTAAGTGATGGGTTATCCGACAAAAAAATACCCCACCACACACAGTAAAAACTCGATATAACGAGTGCGGCTTACTACGAGAAGTTCACAATTACGATAAGTTTCCAAGCCAACATCAAAATGCTTATATTAAAGGTAAAAAAATTGTTTGTTTATCGATCGATTAATAAATTACTATTCTTCTGCAATTGCGACAAAAATGTTTTGAAGAAAAGACGTGTTTCTGCTGTTTAAATGAGTAAAATAACACGAAAAACCTTACCACCTTACTATCTTCTTCCAATTTTAATCCAATATGTTAATAAAACAAACATCTGTGAGCAACCATAGACTAATTTATCTTTCTTTTTACAATAAAAAAAAAAAATTGGTATTTTGAAGAATCCTGCTGCCCACCTCAAATGGGTTTTCTTTCGTCAGCCAATTTAACTCCAGTTATTGCTATTTTAGCATTAAATATGTGTTTACTTATAACGACCATTCCATTTGCCATTGTGAATTGCCGTTATGACGGGCTTTTTATGTATTTTAATATTATTTAACGCTAATTTTATTTTAAATTTTGTTGGCGTCTCAATAGGTTTTGTGGTCCTACTGATCTCATTTTGTGTGTTAACGGATGGAGCAGCATTAAACACATTTAATGCTAAAGATTGTCTTTTAACCTTCATCAACTGTGCAAAAGAAGACACATACCCTATTCAAAAATGGTATTTTTCAATTGAAAAGTAAGAAAAAAGTTTTAATATAATTTTTTTTATGATTTATTATTTGTTTAACAATACATTTGTTCCATTAATCATTTGATTAAAAGGTTATTAGTTTAACAATTATTCAATTCTTTTCTTTTAGTCACTTTTTTTCATTTATTCCTGGTTTGTTTATTTTTTTGTAAATTCATTTCCATATCATCCCCCCCCCCCAATTACGTTTATATTTCATTTAAATCCAAAAGATAGAATAGAATCATTATTTAGTTGAATATAGAATTATTTGTACTAACTATCGGATCTTTTTCGAACTTTGATGCACTATCGAAATATGTAATAATATAAAGAATTTATTTGTTTGCGTTTTGATTTCTCGGCAAACGATGTCACTCAAAGCAACGTAATATAACATGACGGTGATGGTCAGTCTTGATAGTATCATCAAGAAGTAAGATGGTTTTGGATGGATGCTCATGACTGTAAGCATCTTTCTCATGTTGACTCATCATAGAAAAATCATCAAAAATTTTGTCTTGGGAAAATGAGGATCCATGATGACCTGCATTTTTCACGTTCAAGCCTGTTTTACGAATTTTAGTCTCAAATTCGGGAGTTTTTTTTTTTTAATTTTCAAATACTGCCGTGGGACTTATGTTGCACCTTTAAGTTTTAATTTAGATGCTTCCTCCTTTAATTGTTCAGAAATAATAATGCTGTGATACTGAGTACTAAGCACACTATTAAATAAAACTTAAAATTACAAATCACTTTTCTTTGAATTATTTTTACATGATAATACCAGGGTAGTGGAGTAAAAAGATTCTTCATGACGATACTGCAATGTTTTTTCCCAACTTTGAACACTGCAACGTATGGGCGCCGTGCATAATGTTTTTATCCTCAGTTGGAAAGTTGTTATTGCCTAATAAAAATGAAATATATAAAATGTAGTTTTCATAAAAAGTAACATTCGGTTTAAAAGAAAATGTACTAAAGTTTCACGATCCATAAATAGCTGGAGGCTTATTTGCTGAAAATATCAGCAGTGGCTGAGTTACTTTCTTTAGGGCATGGCAACAGTGATTTTAGATTTTTGAGAGTATTTCATCGTAGTCTTCTCTCTTTGATAAAACTGACTATTTTTTTTTTCTTTATCAGATGATTTGTCAGTTTATCTTCTTGGTCTGTTTGAAAAATCTAGCCTTACTGTAGTTAAATACAGCTTCTTTTTAAAAAAATTTTGAATACGTGAAATGAGAGTTATTAAAACATTTGAAACGAGATTTTTAAAATATGAGGATGGAGCATTATACCAAATACTTCATAAAGGAGCTGTTACCTTATCAGCCATACTTAATAGTTAAACCAGCTGAAAGTAAAAATCCAATTATATTTGATTAAAATATGGCAGGTTAGACTTTCTATCGCTCTTCTGACCATACTATGAACACCATCACAGGAATGCTAACTCGATGAAATATGAAACATGTTTTTGTGTTTTGTTTCCACTTTCATGTTCATCGAAGTAATTTTATCTTATATTAAAACAAAACTAAATTAAACTCTAGCTTATATTTGAAGTTGTTCTAGTTTTGTGGTAAACAGTGGGGAGAGTAAACAAAACAGACAATATAAAAAAAAACTATACACTTGACTTGCGTCAATGTATTTTAAATCACAATATGACCATATTTTTCAATTAGAACATAGCTCAAAGTATTCACTATCAATAAAACGGGTTATTTCTTTGCAAAAAATTTCATTTTTAATAACCCTGAACTGGGAACAATCCCGATGCCTTTATTTTTCTATTCCAACATTTTATTGTAAAAATTGTGTGAAGTTCAAATCTCGGAGTCGTTGTGGGTTATGGGATAGAGCGTTCTTCTCCCAATGAGGTGAGCCCAGGTTCGAATCCCAGTGGTGGCTGGTGGATACGGATTCTGCTTCCGGCTTACACCGGCCACAGTGCTAGCAGAAAGTATTTACAGTGGTAGACGGTACATGAGTTAGAATCATCTGGCCGTTGGCTGACCATGAGAGATTTCGTGGTTTTCTTCTCCATTTAACGTAAATGTGTATTAGTTTCATCAAAAAAATCCTTCACGTGTGCTAAGTCGTCCCAATGCCATACCTTAACCCAAGAGTTCCCTTGTCTTCCGCTTTGGGTTCAAAACTGCAAGGCTAAGAAGTTAAACATCCAAAATAGTAGACTCAGAATAGGGTCAGCTGTTTAACGCCGTTTATAAAATAACATAATATTTAAGTCTCGAGTGAATTTGTGATCAATCTTTACTTACAAAATGAACATCGAATTATAACTCATTGTTTTTTCTATTTACAGCAATAATGAAAATGAAATAATCACTACTTTATCAATATTAAAAAATAAGATGAACAAATTTCCAGATTTAAAGTGCGATATTGAAAACTGCTACGAGAAGAAATCATTCGAAGGTACGTACTTTTAATTTTTGTTTTAGCATGAAAGCAAAAAACTATCTCACCGGTGAGCTTTTTTTTGTCTGGATACAAATAAAAATTCCGCGTGTTTTAAAAACAATTGACACACCTGGAAATGCGTGTTTAAGAAAATGGGCACAGTTCCAAATGCGTGTTTAAGACAATGATCCCAGCTCAAAATACGTATTCTAGAAATTGGACACAGCAAAAATACCACTTTTTTAATGTTCTACCCAAATTTAGCAATTAAATGAGGGATTTCTTTACCATTGTATAGGCAAATAGACGTAACTATAATGGAAGTAACTATACTATAGGCAGATGAACGACATCGCAAAACGAATTTATTTGGATCAAAGAAAAGAACAATTTTCATAAGAGAAGTTAGAAAAACGGAATGTCAATTTTCTTAAACACGCATTTCGATTTGTGACCATTTTCTTAAACCCGAATTTTACAGAAACTGTGCCCAATTTCTTAATCACAATTTTCGAGCTGGCGTCTATTTCCATAAACACGCACTTTGAGCTGCGTTCATTTTCTTAAAAACGCGTTTCAAGTTGTGTTCATTTTCTTAAACATTCTTGTTCTTTCATTTTCTTTCGAGGTGTTTTCGTAAAAATCTCTCCGACAATCTATTGAGGGGAAACACCAAAATTTAATTGTTTTTAAGAAAAAATAATTTATTTTAATTATTTGCGCACAATTTGTCAATATGCTTAATCGAAAACATTCCTCCTAAGATTATAACTTAAAATTTATACATAAATGTGAAAAGTAGAGCATACCGTTTTTAAGAAATATTGCAGTTTCTTCATAAAAGTCCTATACTATCGACTACGAGGATAGAATTTAAGACTAGTGAAAAATATTGTGAAAATTAAAGAGTCGAGAGTTAAATTTTATTCTATTATTAGTTATTAAGGAACATTATTAAGGATAAAAAAACAAAGCAATCCTGATTTACAAACATATAATTACTAGAAAAATAAAAAGTCAGTATTTTAACCAGAGTACACACTTTGAGGTCAACATGGAAAAAGGAAAAAATATATATATATATAAATATTTAGTAGCTAGTATTGGAGACAACTTCTCAAGTTTCATCAAATAATCTTGGTTTATTGATAGAACTAGTTTTTGACAAACTTGTATCTTTTGACGAATGGAGTATCTTTTATATCATTCATTTTTAACGATGAATTTCAGCTTTTTGCATTAACTTGTCTTTCAAAAGTACTATACACCGTAAAAATTCCGGATAAAATTGCGGTGTAAGATACAGGCATTTTCTTGCATCATCCATAAAATCCATTGTACCATGAAATCCATTTTATCGTAAAAATTATTTTACGATAAAATCCATTGTAACGCAAATTTTTTTAACCGTAAAATACATTTTACCGTAAAGCAAATTTTACCGTAAAATCCATTTCTCCTTAAAATCAATTTTGCCGCAAAATCTATTTTTACCGTACAATACGACTATACCGTAATTTTTACATTAATATTTATTTAATTAGAGTTATTCAGTGATTTTATGTTAGTTATATTACCTTAAAGATTACGGTATATCAGATTTTTTTTTGCTCCGTAACATATTCCGCTAAAAATGGATTTTAGGGTAAAAAAGCACCCTTATCCTGAGTGCCAGTGCTTTTTACCGAAATTTTATTTTAAATTTTTTTACAGTGCGCAATTTCTTTATTGGGTTAAGATCTGGAAATTTAACTGGTCATTTCAAAGTTTAAACATTGTTGACTCGAATCAATTTTTTGAACTGAAGTGACACACTCAGGAAGCAGTATGAAAGAATACAGGTGCTCATTCAGGTGTCAAATTCCTATAGTCTTGCATTAGGATGCGCAGAGGTGATGTGCGCATTAATGCAAAAGTAAGGGAATCTGTCTCTTAATTACCACTCGCTTCTTCAGTATGTGCTTGGCTTACTCGCATGGATAGAGGCATTGCCTTGATAATATTTCTAATTCTCCCCTGCCGAAAGTTCAGCATTTGGTAAAAAAAGACTTAAAGTTTTTTTTTCTTCCAATTTTCTCAAAATTTTTTACCGGCCCTAAAGATTTTAAGTGCAGTAACGAATTCAGTAATTGAATCAAAAGTATAACTTGAAAAATCATAGCTTATTGAAAATATGAATGCATATAGTTTTTAAATAGTAATTAATACGTCTTCCCCTCAAAGTTTTAGAACCAGTTTATCTCTTCTTGGCAAAAAGTCTACCAGAATTTATAATTTTGTCTACTATTTGTGTCAGTTATAAGATGGCGCTGCCATCAAAATTGTCCGGTCTAAGATCGTTAGTTTATATTGTGTTTTCCTATTTCGTAATAAAACTTATTAAGTTTTGCTTTGGAGTTTTTTCAATAAGTCCATGTCAATCTAAACCGCAGTTACTACACTTCCTTATACAGTTTTCAACAATTTCTTCAATCCTATACCTTATTTAAAATAATGAACAAAATGATTCGCTGAATTTTCCATTCTGAAATACATTTTTGAGAATCTTGGCCAGCTGATAGCCCATAAATTCTCTATGGTATTCCGACTTAGAGAATTTCTCTGCCAATTTAAAAGAGTCACTTTATTCTTGGCAAAGAATTCCTCTATTTTCTTTGGATAATAGAAAGTAGCCAAATCTTGAAGAAAAATTCTCTTTTTGTAAATGGAAAACTCATGTTTAACTCAAGTCTCATTTTTTCTGTCCATTTTTTACTCCTACTGGTCGCTGTTCATCATTTCTTTAATAGGAACGTGTGTCCATCCAACGTATCCCAAAACATCTTTTTTAAAAGTTAGGGAATTCAAACATTTTTCTTGATTTAATTAATATTTCGATACTGTACACTGTGAAGGAAAGCTAACATTTTAATAACTTTTAAACTAATATGATCTGGTTTTTATGTTCTAAAACTCAATCGTAACCTTTTCGTGATGGGCGAGTCACAAATGTATTCGTACGAACAAAGAATTAGGATGGTAAAAAGTAAAAAGCGGTATCTTAAAGTATGGGGAATGGTTAATTTGACAGACTCGTTTTTGCTGTCACTTTAAATCTAGCACATCCAATCCATGTCTGTTAAAAGCGTAACTATATAATTTTTCAATTTGAACTTAGTAGTGGTGAATTAAATATAGTAAACTATTATTACCCCACCCACTAATAACCTGCTATAAAAATAGATTGGCTAACAGTTTTATCTTTTTTACCCTGATTGTCGCCAACCTGGGAATGCATATATGACTCGCACGTTTCGAAGAGGTTAATGGTTTGAGGGCCTAATCATAAATGTAAAAATTAATTAAAGCAAAACATATTCTAAGTTGCAAAATCAGACACAAAACGTATTTTCTCTGAATAAACATACAGTTTTTCTACAAATTCGAATTTTTGGAGCCCTCAAAATATTGTAATCTGAAAATAGTGGTCCCAATAGTTTAGGCAGGAGAGTGATCGAAAGTTCAAGCCATTTAATTTCAATTTCCTTTTTGTGCATTTCGAAACTTATAAAGCGAATAAAAATGTTTTTGAGCACCATTATGAAACTTGTTTATCTAAAGATAAATTGTTTGTTAGTTTTCATAATTATTAATTACTTTTTATACTTTAATTTACTAATGGTCAAAAAATTTTGAATTGTAAGGTGTAAACAAATTTTAAAGATTTTATCTGCTGAATTTTAATTGACAAAAAACTAAAATTTGAAGGTCGTTGGTTGAGTAGCCCTTGAGGAATAAAAATATAAAAATACAAAAAACACGATGTCTCTGAGATGTCGTAATGCGCAGTAAAGGGAATGAAAATCTCGTTGTTCTGCCTATAGGGGAGAGTGGCGTCAATTGTAACAGGGTACGATTGTAACAAAGCAAAAATTTGAAAGTCGGGTTCTAGATTTGGTTCCTAGGTGGCGCACAAGGTGTATTTAATAAATCTACATGTACACCCCTGCTGGCAACCATTTTTATGTATTTTTGAAAGAGTTACATCACAAAAGATATTTTCACACTACGTCAGTACTTTTTTTGGTATTAGAATATTATATTGTAACAAAGTAATTTTGTTTAAACAAATAAAAATTATTAACCGAATATGTAAGTGGACACCTTAATTAACATTTAAAAAAAAAGAAATTAGTTTTGCTTATTAACTAGCATTGTTTTTAACAAATGAAGCTGAAATGGCGTCTTGGGGACGATTGTAACAATAAGTAAAGGGACGATTGTAACAGCTGAAAATAAATAATCTTATGTTTACAAACCATTACTTAACTCTTTAAGAACCACCAATAGTTTCCTATAGCATTTATATTATGTTGCATGTGCATTATTTTATTTGTCACCTTTCACAGTATAAATTAAAATTTTTAACCCCTTAAAGCTGAAAGTTTAACCCTTTAGGTCTCTGCTCATTATTATTTTTACGCCTAAAATATCACAACTATTTTGATCAATAAAAAAATATATCACAACTATGATAATATGTATAATTAACTATGTTTTAGTTGAATTTATGAGCTGTTACAATTGACCCCGTAAGCGGGGACAATTGTAACAAGTGCACGACTGTCAAAATTTGTTAATAACTTATATAATAATATTTAAAATAAGGTATTTTTTTTTCTAGTAGAGGATAGTTTACTTTACTCGTCTGTCAATTAATACTAATAATATATTGGATTTTTTGTTAGTTAAAAATAGTTAAGTAAAACATGTTACAATTGACCCCACTCTCCCCTACTATTGGGAGTATAATTTCAAGATTGCCGAAATATTAGTATATATGGAGATAAAAATCCGAAATCCGCTAAGTTAACTATTAGGAACAATCCAAATACGTTTTTGTGACTGTGGTTTCGTTAATTAAATTATGGTTTGAACAAATATTCTCGTATATATAAACGGTTACTCTTTGGAGTAATTCAGATTTCTTCCAATAAGTCAAAGTTAAATAACTTCATTAAGAGTTATTAATGTGTTTTTTTAATCATTTTACGCAATGAGCATGCTTTTATTTTTACAGGATGTGCTCTATAAATATTTAAATTTATTTAATAACAAGTGGAATAACGTAAACATAAAAAGTATAAATATTTTTCATTAATTTGCTTCAAAAATTTATGCACAAAAATGTTCTTTCATGAGGTTTCCCTTTATTGATATAAAAAAAAAGAAAAATTGAAATTATCTTGGAATATTGTTTATCTTAAAAAGGTAGTTTAGATTAATTACTTTGTTTTTAAATTTAAATATCAAATTTTTTTTAAACGTTAAATCATAGTTTTATTGACTCCTCTTTTAAATTTATTTTCCCTTATTTTTGATGTTATTCATTATTAAACCACAATTTATTTTAAAAACAAGCTCTGGGAAATTGTGATAGACATTGCATGTTTATTTTTTTATAGGAAACTAATAATGCGTCGAGAAAACTTAAGTTTTAAATGACTACACAATAAAAGTTAAATGCCAAAGTGTTTTTATTTTCAATAAAAATTAACTTCCTTGTCATTCAGATTTTTAATGCAACGCAGCAATTTTTTTAATAGTTTATAATGACGGGCTTAGTACGAGAGAAATATTTACAAAACTTGATCTTAGGCGCAAATTGCTTCAAAAAATATGTCAAATCTGGTGACAAATTGCTTTCATAACGAGAATTGAGCGCTATAATGATAACAGCAACTGACATTTGATGTTCTGAAAGCTTAATATAAATTTATTTTGTTTCAAATTTGCATCCTATGAAATTTTTTTAAATTTTTATTTATTTCAAAATTTACATAAAGGTAATGAACGAATGCAACCTTTATATTTTTAATATCACTGTAATATATCCTTAATAGTTTAAAAAAGAAATGCTTTATTCAAATCCTTTCTTCAGTTTCATATCTTATAATTTCTTCCAACCAATACAATGTAGATAATATGTCAAAAACACTAGAAAAATTCCAAAGCATATAAGTATTGAAGGTTATAAAAGATTTGAAACTAAAAGAAAGTTTATAATAACAGTTTCAAACCTTTGTGACTGAAATTATGAATTTTCAAATTTTGAATTCCGAAGCATTGTTTATCGTGCATTTTATTGATTTTATTAGAAAATCAATACAATTTCTTATGATTTGTTTAAGGCTTTTCTTCGAAAATTCTGCAATCAAACACTTTTTAGAGAAAAATATGTTATTTTTATAACTTTTGTGAGTTTGTTTGGCAAAGTTTTGTCTATCTTTTAGCTCAATCATTAGCATTATTGCCATTTGGCGCAAAATATTCTCATATGCGATACATAAGCTTACTTAGTATCACATAAAATTGGTAAAACTGATCATTTATGAGAAAATCGCAGTGATATTTCTTTTATGTCATTTTTTTTATTCTTCTTTTCCATGTTTCAGAAAGTCGATTTTTTCTGTCTAATTTGAAGATGAAGAAAGATACGTTCTCAAACTTCAAATGTGAAAATCCCATACATTATGCTTTTGGGAATCAATCGAGCCCGCATTATACAGGTCCATCAGCATCATGTGAATCCTTAAATATATTTTTCTAAAAGAACTTCTAAATTATCAAACATGGTTTTTCAAGTTTTAATACAATGATAAGCTTTTTCTTAGGTATAAAATGTTATAAATGTTAGGTTAAAAATAATGTTTAAAGTAAGTAATGTTACTCTATGCAAATGTAAATGTTTTAATTTAATTTATAAGGCTGCGCCATAATACATTATAAGCATTCTTATGTATTATCAACTCAAAATATAATATATTATTATTCTTATCAAAAATGAAGTCTAAAAATATGCATAATAAGGGTTTCATCTCATATTTAAGCGTAGAAAAAACAAAAACGTAATCAAAACTGGAATAATCATTGACAAGGATATTGGAATTGAAAACATCAAAACTTTTTTGATTGACACTGGAAACTAAGAGGAGATTGATTGGAATTCTTGGAAGCATTTTCCAGGTAACCAAACCAGTTTTGATATTATTAATCTCATCTTCTTTTGGACTCGCTGGTTTGGTTTTTTCTTCCAAGGGTGATAGATTTTGATTTTTGCTTTCTTCAATATAATTTCTTTTTCAATATTTCTTAAAAACGAAGTCTTAAAATATGGGCAATAAGGGTTTAAACTTAATATTTACGCGATTGATAAACAAAAACATAATAGAAACAGGAATAATTAATGACAAGGAAGTCGGGTTCATAACACCAAAAATTTGTTTGGGTGAAGGAGAAAATTTGTCAATACTGACAAGCCTATTTTAGGGCAGAGGGGTGCTCTCAGGGGCCCCCAACAGGGGGGGGGGGAGATGGGCGCACGATGCGCCCACTTAAACCTTGGGGGGGAATTTTTACACTAAATAAAACGAATAGTTTTTTTGGGGGGGGGGGGGGATTTAGAATTTGCCCAAGAATGCGCCCAAGAGCTTGGGGGGATGGGGGCCACTGGGTGCTCTTCTTGTTGTTTTCTAGTGGCGCCATCTATTACCAATAATTTGACGTCTATCAAAACAATACGTTACAACCCGTTTATCAGTTAGGACACATTCTCACACCATCCATCTATTTGCGGATAGTTATTTTAACCTGAACCAGAACGCGATCCATCACTTATCCAGTACTCCTAAAGGTATTGATTTGTTATAGGAACTTGGTGGTCTGCACTAATTAACTAGTATGTTTGACGTCCTTTAAACCATTGAGATTGAATTTTATTCTGTGTGTTCCGTATTTATTTTCATTTATTTAGCTATTATTGTTTTTTTGCGCATCGTAAATCCAAAAGCCTGACGACTCCCAAACGAATCCAAGGCGGTTATACAATCAAGAGGTTGAGTTACAGGTTATTAAATGGTGATTTTTATGATTTTTTTCTCTCTCAAACAGGTTTATCACTAATGGTTTATTTATCTCTCAAACAGGTTTATCACTATTTTCATTCAAACAGGTTTATCACTAATGAATAAACCTGTTTGACATTGGTTTTGATAACAGCGCTAAAAATATGTTTCATAAGTTTTATACGTATGTGTTTTCTTATATTGAATATTGAATGTGCTCAAGCTGTAATTTAATCTTTTAATCAGGTATATTTCCATCTGATATGCAAAGAAAGAATGATACAGCGATCAATAAAAAGACGAAAACTGGAAAGATTTTTATTCGGAAAAAGATGAAAGATTCAAATAAATATAAGCTTTTTGGGGTAGGAATTCCAGAAGGTAAATTAGTTGCCCATAAAAATAAAGGCAATGCATCTGACAAATATAATGTGAAGATAAACAAAGATGAAGAAATTGTCAACGGTAATGTTTTAGTATTTATGATTATTAGCATTATTGCTAAGTACTTGCAATATTTATTTCATATGTTGTATGTAATGAAACTAGCATGTATTCCTTGTTTTTTAAAAAAAAAATATTTTAAAAAATCTATTTTTAAAATATATATTTGATTCTTTCCTTTTTAATAGTTTTCAAAATTTTATACTTAAACCATTAAACTAAGTCTTAATATTAAACTTTGCAAAATCAACTAAAGGATTACGAAATTAAGACTTGCTTTTAATACATCACTGAGTGAACTGTAATAAATCATATTATTTAGTGCGAGTCAAGCAAGCGGAAATAGTCTTGAGTTTTTAAATGTTTTAAAAATATTTTTTTAATACTTAGTTTTAAACTTTATTCGTGAGAAACCACACTTTCTAGTAACCTAGAAATGTCAGTTTATTTATTCATTTTTTGGAGAGGATTTCATTATAAATGCATTTTTAATTCAATTCTACGATTTTCTGCTTTTACAATACTCAACTCAGTAGCCTAGTCGTTTCGAATCTAACACAGAAGAAGAGTTTTCTTGATTAAGCATTAAGAAAAGTTCACTTTCGTCGAGTTAGTAGAACTACGTTAGTAATTGTTACTTGGTGAAAATATTCTGTTACCTTATGATACAGATTTAGAGCAATCCATTAGACATTCGTGTGTTAATTGTACGGAAAATCAATGTTTGATGTTCCCATTTTTGTAAGCTGCAAAAATTTTAACTATACATATTTTTTTTAAAATTACTCTTAGTTACGTAAATAAAAATTTTTTTGCCGCAAAAGCATTTCAGAAATTGTCCACGTTTTTGTTTGAATATATTCACAGTAATAGATGTTGCAGTTTATGTAAAAAACTGATTACACTCTAAGAGAAGTTAGGAAAGTTGGTTTTTAATTTATACGTCCAACTCTATTTTTTAAGGTACGCCCAGTGCCCATAATTGTTACGAAGTTCAACAAAATTAGTTAAGTTGGCCATTAATTTATATGGTTATTATACAAACTTTCTTAATTCAATTCGAAGTGTGCATCCTTTTCGGGATCGATCCCAGCCGGTGCCAAAGAACATCTTTCTCTAAAATAATTTGAAAAAGAAAACAGTCAGGCACCGCTCTTAATCCTCGACAGATGACGGAACTACACTGTTTTGCTTTGCTCCATGATTCGCATCGCGTTCACGGTAAAGGGACAGTAAATTTCATGAAAAAGAATTTACAGCGTTTTAATGTCATGATAGTTTTACGGGCAAAAATTTATTTTTACGTTCAGTGACTAAAGCACTTTTTGCCGGTTACGGTAAGGGACAGTAAATTTTACGAAAAGGAATTTACAGTATTTTAATGTCATGATAGTTTTACAGGCAAAAATTTATTTTTATGTTCTGTGACTAGAACACTTTTTGTCGGTTATGGTAAGGGACCATAAAGTTTAAGAAAAAGGATTTACAGTATTTTAATGTCATGATAGTTTTACAGGCAAAAATTTATTTTTACGTTCAGTGACTAAAGCACTTTTTGTCGGTTACGGTAAGGGACAGTAAATTTCAAGAAAAAATAATTTACAGTATTTGAATGTCATGATAGTTTTACAGGCAAAAATTTATTTTTACGTTCCGAGACTAAAGCACTTTTTGTCGGTTACGGTAAGGGACAGTAAATTTTACGAAAAAGAATTTACAGTATTTTAACGCCATGATAGTTTTACAGGCAAAAATTTATTTTTACGTTCATTGACTAGAGCACATTTTTTCGGTTACGGTAAGGGACCATAAAGTTTAAGAAAAAGAATTTACAGTATTTTAATGTTTTAATGTCATGATAGTTTTACAGGCAAAAATTTATTTTTACATTCAGTGACTAGAACACTTTTTGTCGGTTACGGTGAAGGACCATGAAGTTTATGAAAAAGAATTTGCAGTATTTTAATGTCATGATAGTTTTACAGGCAAAAATTTATTTCTACGTTCAGTGACTAAAGCACTTTTTGTCGGTTACTGTAAGGGACCATGAATTTAATGAAAAAGAATTTACAGCATTTTAATGTCATGATAGTTTTACAGGCAAACATTTATTTTTACGTTCAGTGACTAGAACACTTTTTGTCGGTTACTAAAAGTAATCTATCGGTGAAATTTTTTTTTTATAATGAATTTTAATCCTCATATTTTTAATGATTAAAACTTTTAGGTGAAGAAACAAAAAATGGTACAAGATCGAAGCGGAGAGCAGCGGATTGTACAATAAAAGGCATGGCAAACTCGTTTATATCTTGTACCAAGTATTCTTCAGGATTATAGTAAGTATATCTTTTAAAAAAAATAAGCACCTAAACTATGTTAACACGAATAATTGCTATAAAATGTTGAGCGAGTGGAAAGAATCAAGTACATTTTGAGTGTTTATTCATAAAACATTATAAGATTTACCAACAGCTCATTGAATTCAATATACACCATTTTTCTTTAAAATATTCAAGAAATACGACAAGTGATAAACTTTAAAAGGCTAAAAAAATGTATTTTATAACTAAATAGGATTCAAAAATAAAAGGTAGGGATAGCCTGCTTGTTAGGGCATTTGGTCCCATTCCAAGAAATTATGAGTTGGGTCCTCGCAGACCGAAGACTCACCGTTTAGTAAATGGTTATTGGCTCACGTTAAATTTGTAAGGTCACAAAGTCCTTCAAGTTCCCATAACAAATCAATACCAATGGGGAGATTGATCGTTCGCAGGTTCTGGTCAAAATTACGATCCATGGATGTATGAATGGGTCCACCTTTTAAAACTTGCTGTGCCGTGTGTGTGACTGAAGTTACATTCTTGGCCACAGATGGCGCCACTGAAAAAACAAGAAATACATCCTTTGCCTTAAATTCGCTTGGTTTCACCAAGCAGGCTTGCTGGTATTGGCAAGTGACCTTAACAACAATGAATGGTAGCAGCTTTTCAGTGAATATTACACTGAACTGCATAGTTGATGGGAAATTATGAATACGAAGGGAATAGAAATTAAAGATGTGTGCGTTTTGTCAATATTTTAAATATTTTATATTTTTCAGGCCAATATTTTTGTCAATATTTACTCGTTTTGTCATTATATTTTGTGTATATTTTGTCAATATGTGCATATTTTGTCAATAATTATTTTTATTTTTGTTCTGAAATATTGGATTTATCTATTAAAGCTGTTATTTGGTCTCCAGGTGCCTTAAAATAGATCAATAATTGAAAAAAAAAAATGAATTTAAGAAAAATAGAAAAAATAAAAATTTATTATTTCATGATTTCTGTTTAGAAAACTAGTGATTTATTCACACCTAGTTTCTATATTAATTAAAGAGAGATAACGCTGTTAACTAAGAAAACTATCAAACATATTTTTTTAAATAAGCACTAATGGCAACCAGTGAAGAGACGAGACAAGAGAAATATTTTAATTTTAATGGTGTGCCATACATCAGTAAACCTTTAACAGTTTATCCAGTAAACGAACTTTGGTATCAATTTTAAAACTTGGGAAGAATAAATCACATAGGATCCTTTACTGGGCGCTCCTTCTGGACATTTCAGTTTCCTTCCATTTTTCTTGACATCATTTTTCATGAATCGTCCGTCACTTTCGGAAAGCCCCTACTTGGGTATAGTTTTATGTTCGTTACAATCATTGGTCACTATAGGGGGAATCTTAACACGACGACGAAATTTTGTGGGTGATAGAACGCATCTACATTAGCAATATTCGTCTTAGAATGTATGATCGGAACACAAGCAGTGAGAAGTTAAAAGATTGTTTTCCACTGTCACATTTAAAGAATTAATGCAAGAATGGGAATAGTTGCTTCAAAAAACTTTTTATTCACGGGAATATAATTGATGCACAATGCGTTAAAGAAAGAAAAATGAATAAAAGAAAAGAAAAATGGACCAGCCTGAATAGCCAGCTGAAACCAGCCTGAAACTAATGATCAGATCTTCACGACCTATGACTCAATCATAATGGCTCGTGGAGGTGACCTCAAATATTCTAATTTATTAGCGCTGACGATATTTTAAGTTACTAAATCAGACACAAAAACGTACTTTCCCTGAGAAAAACATACCCTTTTTAGGACGGATACGGATTTCTGACCCCCAAAATATAGGGAGTAGCCGCCATCTGGGGAATATGGTCTCAATTGTTCGGTCAGGAGAGAGCTCCAAATTTTGGACTTCTTTATTGAAATGCAAAGTAATTTTGAAGTTTCGATTTTCTTAAAATGTACATTAAAATCATTAATATTTTTGGTTTTGTACTTGCACATTTACTTGTACTTTTTATTCGTTACTTTTTAAAATCAACCTTTTTTACCAATTTACTTGTTACTTTTACTTAAAGTAATTGTACTCGTTACTTTTAAAAAATAACGTTCCCATGCACGGCCTATTGCAAGACTCTTTCAAGAAGTAATTGCCTTACAAGTATTCAAGAAATCTATCCTGTTTTTAAATTGGAATTTAATTACATTTTAGCTCTATTGGAGGCATTAAATTTAAAGTGAATGTAGGGCTTTAATTTTTTCTACTTTATTTACAGTAAATGTAAACAGAAGTGTGGTTACGGACATGCAGTGGCACACGATAAAACTAAACGAAAAAGGAATTATAGATGCAAGAAAAATAAATGGAAACCTGAGCCTTTAATTGATTGTAAACGTAAGTATATTTGTTTTTAAGTGAATTGGAAATTTCAATACTTTCCTATTTTGACGCTCATATCATCATAAAAAGTAAATATAAAATTAAGTGTAATAATTAATTTCCCTAATTTTTTTAAAATAAATCAATACTAAATTAAGATTTACGGTTATCGAGGTAGTTCTTAACAAATATCTTGTTTTCAATGAGGTGACTTTTGATCTCAATAAGTATTTATTGTTGTTTAATTTCTAAAAAGGTATTCCACAAACAATTTTAATCCTAGAACTAAACCTATGAAAATAACAAAAATAATATTGAAATTTTTTAATCAATTATGTGACCAAGAAACATATATTGAGCAGTTTTAAAGAAAAAAAAAAGAATTATGTATTAGTATGGATGGCCGAAATTGGAAATTCGAATTTCAACGGTGAATGTTGACATTCGCCTGTGTAAGTAAATAAGGATATTTAGCACATATTTCGGACATACACCAATCGAATAAGTGAAAGTTGGTATTCTCCAGAATTCAGCATTTCACCGTTATTTATACAAGTAAGAATCTGTTGAGAGTCTTTGTCAGAAGTAGTGTCAAAAAGTATAAACGTAAGGGATTGCAAATTAATGTAAAAGCAAGAAATAAGCAAAGGAATCTAAAAATTTAAAAGCTACACTGCATTTTTAGTTTCGACTACCTGGAAAGTATTTCTAATAATAAGTTTACAATCCCTTGCTCTTTTCTTCGGAATGAAAAAAAATACTTTGTGAACTTCATTGTAAAAACTTGAAAACGCATGTATTCAAAATTGAAACAGCATACGTTAATTTGTGAGCAAATCGTATAGTCTCAAAATTAGGAGAAATGAGTAAAAGTTCGTAGGCTGTCAGCGGAATTCAAACCTACGTCATCCGGGTACGTATTTAGATGCTCTTAGTACCATAGTTGTGCAGTGCGTAAAATAATAAATAGATCTACCTATATAACTTTTGATCTAATGATAGGATCATCACGTTGTAGAACTCAATATTAATGGTTACCTCAAATATGCTAATTAATGAGTGCAGACGATATATTAAGTTATGTTATTAGACAGAAAAACGTAATTTCTCTGAATAAACATATAATTTTTTCGACGGATACAGATTTCTGATTCCCGAAATATAGAGAGCAGTCGCAATCTAGATGATATGGTCCCAATAGTTTGGTCAAGAGATCGGTTCAAAATTTGGACTCCTGAATGATAATTTTGCTTTTTGTGTATTTCGCCATCTTTCGAGAACTTTTAAATGTAATTGAAAAAGTTTTGCACGCAATTATAAAATTCGTTTATCTAAGGATAATTCAATTAAAAAATTAGTTTATAGTAAATATTTTTTTAAATTTTATTTTCCATTATTTTATTTAACAACAGCCGAAGAAAATTTTAATTGAGAGGTGTACAATTTTTCATCATTTTAAAGAACGTAATTTTAAATTCCAATACACAAAATTTGAGCGAAATCGGTTGAATAGTTCCTTAGAAATCGAATTTTAAAAATAAGACTTTTTCAGAATTCCAATTTCTCAGGAATTATTCAACCGATTTTGCTCAAACTTTGTATTTTGGAATTTAAAATTGAATTATTTGAAATAATGTACAAATTATATGCCATACAATTCAAAATTTTTTTCGATTATCATGAAATAAAATAATAAAAATAATAAATAATTACTAAATGTTAAATTCTGCGTGGAATTATCTTCGGATGAACAAATTTTATAATTGTATGCGAAAATTTTCAATTCACTTAAAAATTTCTCTAGATATGGTGAAATACGCAAAAAGTGAAATTAACATTAAGGTGTCCAAATTTTTGACAGCTTTCATGACCGAACTATTGAGACCATATTTCCCATCTCGCGAGTACCCCTATATTTTTAGGGTCAGAAATCTGAAACCATCGAGAAAAAGACATATTTATTCAGAGAAAGTGCGTTTTTGTGTCTGATTTCGTAACTGGAAATATCGCCGGCATTAATAAATTGGAATGTTTGAGGTCACCTCCTCGAACCATTAAGATTGAGTCCTAGAGCGCGAAGATCCGATCATTGGACCAAAAGTTATTTAGGGTTGTCAGTTTATTTTGAGCACTGTTGCAACAAGGTTCAGATGATTTAGAAAGCTTTGTGTAGTGACTGCCGCATGACACACCATGCCATTAATTCCATTCATTCAAAAGTTCTTGACATATAACTAAACAAGCAAAAAGTTAAATTAAAATCATCGTAACCGTTATTAAAAGTAAAATTATAAAATTATTATATATCCTTTGCACTATTGAAATTAGAAATTAGTATGTCACGGTGTTTCATTGTGGTGGCCACTATATGAAATTGTTCACTCTGGACTTAAACGTATAACAATGGTGATTAGAGCATCCTACTACAAACTCGAAAGCCCTTGTTTCCAGGCAGCTAATGTCCCGCAGTGGACTGATCGTAAAGACACGGTTCCCAGTAGATCACCGAAGTCAAGCATCACTGGCTACGGTCAGTGTGCGGGTGGGTGACCACTTGGATCAGTCTGCGTAGGGATCGAGGGTGTGCGGTATTGGTCCTCGTTAAACTGTAAAGTGCTCGACTTCGCGCGCAGGTCGTCGGGCTACCGAATCGGGGGTGCCATCCCCTCCGCAGAGGATCAAAATTGTGATGGCATGTCTTCGGATCATCCTCCGGGATGTTTCCCAGACCGTCGCCAATAGCCCATTGTGAAGCTCTAGTGCGACGTAAATTAACAACAACAACAACAACAACCAGGCAGCTAATTAATATCTTTTTCTTATATTTCTTCTTTCTAATCACTTTTGATGCTATGCAGTTTGCTCAGAAATGAGTATATATTGTTTTAATTTTAAAAGCACGGATTTTCTAATTCGACCATTACTTGTTTCGAAGCCATTTCGACAAATTTTTGGGCAATTTTTCTAAACTAAAATTCCGCAATTTCTTGGTTTTAAAAGAACTTTTATATTTTCTCCTTTTAAATGTCGAATTCAGACCCAAAACGTGCATAATTTTTTCAACAAGGCTAATAGAAATAATTATATTAAGGGCGGTCATTATGGAACACCCTGTAAACAACAAAGGAAGTTTTCCTTTTTTTTTATCGATTGTGAACATTTCAATGTAAAATAGAATCGCTTAACTTTTTTTTCTTATAGTTGTTGAATGTAAATCATGATGAAAAAGATTCAAAATTCAGGAATGAGGAAAAATATATCTATACAATTGACAAGCATAATATTTAATCCGTTTTAATATATTCTTTTTTTTTTTTAATTTTTTCAAATCTTGTTCGATTGTTATCAATAGCCTATTCATGCTCATACTTAGCAAATTGAGAGAATCTATAAAAAAGGAAAATTTTACAGCTTTGTTCAGCTGTGACGTGAAATTAAAAGGTCCAGGAAAGCTTCATTGTACTCAGTCAAGTTGGAAACAACCATCCATTTGCTCTATTAAGTGCAGTGGAAAGAGAAAACCGAAATCCTATAAGTGTACAAAGGATCTGAGAAACAATTTACCTAATTGTGCATATGTGAATGAGTAAAAAAGTAAGTTTCTTTTTTTTAAATTGTACATACAGTGAAACCCGAGTAAGTTGACAACTTGCGATGCATTGTTTCAGTAGTCAACTTAGACAGATAGTGAATTTATAGTGGGGGTATTTAATGCGACATAGTTATTTCCAACACAAGATTTATCGTTCAATATAGTACTACACAGTTTTAAATATTCTTAAAAAAGTGTGGGATTTTTTATTAGCCTTATTACTTCAACGATTGATTTTCCAATAGGAGTGCTTATTTAAACTATTTCTCCGAGAGAATATAAATCAATCCCTTTGTTCGAGGAAATATCGTCTACTACATTTTATGTTTGTAAGCAAATATGTTAAATAGTCGCTTTCTCTTGGATTCTATTAATTTGAAACCATATGTACAATATCCCTTTGTTTGAAACATTAACTTTAATTAAATTCGCTTGCTTTAAGCCTATTTATGTAATGAAACTTAAATTTCGTTAAATCTGTATAATCTGTCAGACAAATGTAAAGATAAACGAAGATTTAGAAAAATTGATTTGAATCGTCGAAAATGCTGATAATAACAAAACGTAAACCAACTTTAAAAAGTCATTTAGGATTTTAAATGCGAATTAATAAAATTAATAAATCTTATCAATAAAATCAATAATTTTTTTCAATTTAAGAAACGACTAGAAAACTCCTCACAATTTTCTAGTAAACATTTCCGAAAGACTCTTTATGGCTTGCTATTTTCCAATGTATTTTCTTTACGAAAATACATGCACTAAAACCTGATTTAATTTTGCATATTGTTTAAATGTATTAATATTATATTTCATACACTTATTATCTTTTTTTATTATAGGTTGTCAGGATTGACTTCATTGTAATTCCTCTTATCTCAACAGGAATGCACGATCAGTTATGGTCGCTTATTTTTGCTTTTGTTTAAGTATTTAAGTTTATTTTTTTGTCAAATAAAGATAAAGTTAAATTTTATCCCTGTTTAAATTACGAAGAATTTTTTAATAAAGATAGTTTTTAAAATCATGATCTTTCTTTTTTTTAATAATCAAGAATTATCATTTACACAAACCTGAATTATTGACACATAAAATACGACACATAAGATACAATTTTGTCTCGCATATAAGTGCATTTAATGTAATTCGAATTTTGAAATAAAAAATCAAAATCGTATTTTTAAAATTATCCACACGGGAAAGTTAAGAAAGCAAAATAAATCAAAAATACAATTTCGATACAGTATGATTTCAATACAGTTTGTTTGGCTTCCGCTATCTGTAATAAATTAAAAGAAATCAGCACACAATTTTATTTATTCTTTTTGTAACTAGTAAATTATAGAATTAGTGTAATACTTTATTTTTATTGTTAGTTTTTACGTTATCTAACTCTTTTCATTGCTTTAACTTTGATAGGATATACACAGTCTTATGCATTAAATATAATTAAATAAACACTATTTACTGCAAGTCTATAAATTGATATTTTGATCGATATTTGCGTATTGAGTTTCTTTCAGAGAGCTTCTTCAAAGTAGTGACAAAAATGACAGCGTTTTCAACCTCCATAAATTATGTATAATTTTCCAAAGTTTATAAATAGTTGTAATCTATAGAAAGCTGTTTACTTTATGCAGCTCTTTTTCACAATTTTGATAACGTTAAGGAAACCTGAGTTTCTAAAAAAACATTTTATAAGATTTGAAATGAAAGATGTCTATTTTGTAAACAAAACGTTCACGAATCTGCCTTTTTGATATAGATTTTTAGGTAACAGATTAGATAATACAGATTATAGATTATAAATAGAGTGATGATATAGATTTAATGTATAGATCGATTAATATAGATTTATATAGACAGATTGATTAACATTTTTCAATTTTGTTTGCTCTTAATGCAGATGCATACTTTCAAATTAATACAGAATTCAATAATTTAGGGTTTTGGATCAATATTAGTTATTAGTAATAGTTATTAACTATACTTTTTCAAAAGTGATTTTTTCTTCATAAAATTGTTCTTTAGAACTTTTTCTAGATAAGTCTTAAGGCGTTTTTTAATTTTTTTTTACCAAAAACGCTCTCCTGTGTAATTTGAAAATATGCCTCATTAACACGGCAAAAAAGTTTGGGAAACATAAGTTCACGAATCCCCCTTTTTGACATAGATTTTTAGGTGATAAATTAGATATTACAAATTTTAGATACTAAATAGAATAATATAGGTTTAATGTACAGTTAGATAAATATATATTTAATGTAGAGATAGATAATAGATTTTATATAGACAGATTAGCACTTTGGATATTTATTTGCTCTTAATCCCGATGAATGCTTTCAAAATAACGGAAAATTTAATAAAATAAGGTTTTCAGTTAATATAAGTTATTAGTTACAGTTATAAGCCACACTTTATCATAGGTGATACTTTTACATAAAATTGTTTTTTAGTATTTTTTATAGGTAAGACTTAAGGTGGTCTTCACCAAAAACCTTCCCTATAATTTGAAAAAGTGGCATATTAACACGGAGAGCAAAATTCTGGTAAAATTACCATATTGTATTGTACGGTGATGGCATTTCTGGTGAAAAAAAAACAATTTTTCTGGTAAATAAAACAGAAATTTATGATATCGAAAGACGAAAAATATACTATAGCGTTTACATGAAGTTCTAGTTCATAAAATTATAAACGTTGTTGCCCCAAATTTAATGAAAAATACAAAACTGAAACTCAAATTTAACCCAATAAATGGTATTTATGCCTTGCTCTAAGGTATCATGATAAAATTACCAATTTTTTAATGCATATAAAATTTTATCACATATTATGAAACCATATTTTATTGTTAATTTTACCAAAATCATTACCAAAGCCTTTCAGTAAAAATTACCGAGCGTTTTGGTGTTTCCATAGAGACAGAAATAAGTTAAATTCTCCATATTCGGTTAATTTTGACTATACTTTTTTTCTCAGTGAATATATTCGCATAAGACTTTCAAATATTCAATTGGTCGATAATTGTGAATTCAATTCAACTTTGTTATTTCAAAGATAGAAAATATCAATACTTAATGAAAGATTCATATATTTCATAAAATAATTAAACACAAAAATTCGAAAAAATGAATAATTCGAAAAGGTAATCGGAAAGAAAAAAAAGAAGAGAAAATTTACAAAATTCTTTAAAATTCCTATCGATGATAAATGTTTATTATATATGTTATATTATATGAACTAGATAGCAAAATAAAGTATAGCGAAGCAATATTAAGCATATATTTTGAGAGTTCATCCACTTTTATTCAAGGTTTTATGATTTTGCTTTGCAAGTACAAAGCAGAACATTTGCATAACTTTTGATTTAACGATCGGGTATACTCGTAATATGATCAAATTTACTCGTATTAGAAATGACATTACATTTTCATAGCTCTAGATATAGAGTTTAATAGATGTGATATTCTAAGTCAAGAATATCATATTTTAAGACACTACAAAGAAAAAGGCCATAATTTGGAAGATATTTTATTTATGATTTTAACAAAATAAATTGTTTTTCTCTTTGTATACCTTTTTAGAGACTACTTGGATTTTTGACACTCGGAATATTGGAAAATCTGGCTCCCATACTTTAGTCAGAAGCGATTGAAAGTTTTAGAAACGATTCAAAATCGATCAGAAACGATTTAAAATCTAGCAATAGTGTAAATTTTCTTAATTGTTAAGCATATAAATTTTTATTTTAAATATGCAAATGATGTAAGCTTTGAAATTTTTGCAAACAATAGAAAACCTGTGGGATGTAGAGTAGCCCTTTAGGTAGTTTTTTACTTAAAAGATTAACAGTTAATAGTTTTCGAACTAATTATGGAATGTTAAGTTATAATTATTTTTTGTTTTATCATACTACGGGGTGAATTTCACGTTACGCATTTTTTAATTTCAACACATAGAGAAAAATTCTTGTAAATTATTGAAATGTATGGAAATGGCATTTCTGGTAAAAAAAATCATAATTATGGTTAATAAAACCAAAATATATAGCATCATAATTTTTCCGTTCATATAATTGAGGTTCATCGGAAATTCTGTTAAAAATTATAGTTCTGCTCAAGATTATACTTCTTATTACCACACATTTAGTAAATAATACAAAAATAAAAAGTAAATTTAACCAAATGAATTTTTTTTATGCCATGCTCTTAGGTACCCTGGCAAAATTACTACATTTTACCATATTTACCAAATTTTATCACAGATTCTAAAACCATATTACATTGTAAATTTTAACAAAACACTTCGTAAAAATACCGAGCTTTTTGATGTTCTCACAGAGCCGGAAGTACTGCCACTTAGTTTATTGCTGCTGGGTACACATTATATCCTAAAGGGCTAATCTGTCATTCTCTTGGCCGACAGAACGCCAGGAGCCTCTACGTTGACATCTCGGAATTTCCTTCAGAGTCATGGTGGCTCAAGGGATAGAGCGTATGCCCCCCTCCCAACGAGGTGATCCGAGTTCGAATCCCAGAGATGGCTGGAATTCGAATTCCACACCCGGCTCACGGTGCTGACGTAAATATCCTCAGTGGTAGACAGGCCATCTATTAGAGTCCTCTGGCCCTCAGGCTAACCGTGGGATTTTTTCGTAGTTTTCTTCTCTCTGTAACGCAAATGTGTGTTAGCTGCCTCAAAAAGTCCCCCACGAAGGCAAATTTCTCTCCACGCTTGAACTAAAAGTTCCCTTGCATTCTGAATGGAGTTCAAAATTACAAGGCTACGGAGTGAACATCAGTAGTCGTAAACTCAAAATTGGGTCGGCTGTTTAACGACGGTTATGAAATTAAATAAAATAATCAGTATACGAATTGTTCGCAATCTGTATATGAATTGTTCTTATTTAACTTTTTGGTTAAGCTTGAATATTGCTCATTTGTTACAGCCAACGCTAAAAAAGAATTTTTTTTCGTTTTTGTTGTTCATACGATTTAAACTCTGTGAATTTTATAATTACAGCATTTGCTATTTAACGTTCTTTAATTTTCATGATTAGACTGGATGTTTCATACGAGTTGTAATATTCTCTAATTATTTGTTTTGAGTTTATTAATAGCATTATTTACTGTTCGAGATAGGTATTAGATAATTCCCTTAATATTTTGCTTTAGAAAAAGTACTTATAGTACTAAATGGCCTTTCCAAAAAAAGCAACAATTACTTCCATCATCATAACTACTTATTCTCCGTTAGATGGGGATCTCTGAATAACAATAAAATAAATGGTTTCTTAGTTATGTTTATGGTATTTTCTTTTAGATAAGTAGGCTTTTTGGATGAATCGTATATGTGTATACGTTCAGTAGCTTAGATGGTGTTTCGTTTTTTTTACTAATCTACTATTTTCCTTTATTATATCAAAGGTTAGAAATGAGAAAAAAAAATGCATTAGAACTGATATCTAGTTTCATGTTTAGATTTTTAAACAATTTTTTTTACAATTCAAATGATAAGCAAAATGTAACTTAATAACTATTTATTTCCTTAGCATTTCACAAATTGTTTTTCTTTTTTTTAAATAAAATACATATATATTTTAACTGTTAGAATTATTTACTAGATCTAAAAAAAATATATATTTAAAAAAAACATATTAACATCACTTTATTGAAGAAGAGTAAAGATTTTGTGTTAAATTGTTGAAACAAGAATCATATATATATATATATATATATATATATATATATATATATATATATATATATATATATATATATATATATATATATATATATATATATATATATATATATATATATATATATATATATATATATATATATATACAGGGTGGTCCCGAATTCATGGTACAAACTTTAATGGTAGGTACAGGACATTGTAACAATGATTTATTGTATAGGAATGTATAGTCGCAAGTGACGCGGTGAGGCGTAAACAGGGGAAAGAAAAGGAAAGAGAAATGGAGTGATCGGTTGGTATCATTGCCGGTAGAGGGCAGTAGTGTGCAGTTTGGTGCTCGATGGATTGGGCGTGGTGAACCAATCCCTTGGCCACCCCGATCTCCCGATTTATCGAGCCTCGATTACTTTTTATGGGGACATCTAAAGCATCTTGTTTATGAGACTCCAGTTGACTCAGATGAGGATCTCGTCGCTCGCATATCTGTAGCTGCTGCAGGTGTGCGTGAAATACCAGGCATCTTTGAACGTGTACGCCAATGGCTCCACCGACGTTGTCAAGCATGTATCGATTCTGGTGGACGCAATTTTGAACACTTACTGTAAACATGACACTTGTCAACAACGCTTTCAATAAAATCTTTGTTTTTCCTTTCGGCCGTTATTTCTCCAGTTTACGCCTCACCACGTCACTTGCGACTATACATTCCTATACAATAAATCATTGTTACAATGTCCTGTACCTACCATTGAAGTTTGTACCATGAATTCGGGACCACCCTGTATATATATATATATATATATATATATATATATATATATATATATATATATATATATATATATATATATATATATATATATATATATATATATACATATATATATATATATACATATATATATATATATACATATATATATATATATACATATATATATATATATACATATATATATATATATATACATACATATATATATATATACATATATATATATATATATATATATATATATATATATATATATATATATATATATATATATATATATATATATATATATATATATATATATATATATATATATATATATATATATATATATATATATATATATAAAATTAATGTCATCTATCTGCTTATGTGTATAAGACATGCAATCGAAAAGTAGAATAAACTCTTAGAAAACAGTATTTTTACATTTTTCGCTAAGAACATTTTGATAAAAACAAAACTTGGGAAAGCAAAAAGCATTGTGTGAAAAACCAATAGCAGATAGTTATTCAAATTGATTGCCTAGACATTTTCCAATATTTTTTAACTAGATCATGAAGGAGCATGCCTAATCTCTTAAATATTCTTTGACGAAAACACACATTAAATTATTTTTTTTACTAATATACACTAGTCATAAAAGTTTTGACCTCAGGGTTATTGGTTTTGCAATTAGACTGATATTCAAAAAATTTATGTGGTGTCATGTAAATAGTTTTTTGGACTTTTAATCTTAGTTTTATTATGAGTGACACGAGTTTTAATGATCTAAACAATAAAAAAGAGCTATCTGCTTCTAAAACAAATACAGTAGCTTTGCTTTTAACAAAAATACGTTTTTTTTAAAAATATAGTCACGTCATTCTAATGCTTGTGTTTATTTTCCTTTTTTAAAGTATTAATCAAATAAGTAATGGAACTTGACATGAAATGGGGAGAAATTATTTCTCATAAAAAATAACCTTTTTTATAAACTTGTTATTGCTTTTTGTTTCTATAAGGGACGGTCTTGAAAGCACGCAGAATTTTCTTTGACATAAATTTGATCCAACATTTATTTTTTGGTTTTCATGACTTTTGATTTCTATCAATCACTTGGTTTAAAGTGTTTTTTTTTTTTTTATTTAAATTTTCAAACCTAAGACAAAAGTTGTGTGTCGAAATGTCAAGATTCTCATATTTTATGTTAATTTCGCAAAGATTTTAGTAAAGATGATTGGAATAATATTTCTTTATTTAAGATTTTGAAAGTTTAAAAAATATTTTTATTATAAATGTTCTTTTCAAAGAAAGATAAATTCAGCAGCCTTTTGTTTGTAATTTTGCTTTTAATATCACGATAATTAATATCACGTTGGTGAATATTTTGTTGATCTTTAATATCACATACAGCTAATTATTAGGTTTTTCACAGTTTTGACGAAAAATATTGCTCATTGTAGACTCATTCCTGAGTTAGAGTCACATTATCGTCAGGTTAAATATGAGATGTTTCCATGGTTTCTTTTTGTAAAGCTAATTGTGTCTTCTTTTCACTCAAAAAGTCTTTCATAAAGAAAGACTGTATTTATCTTTTGGGTTGAGAAATATACCCTTTCGGCTAAAGTACGTACGCAGCTTCATAGAACGAAAAGGCGTCATACTTACTAAGATTATTTTTTTAAAAATTTAATCTGAAGATTTCTAATAATCTATGAGATTGTTAGAAATCTTCAGATTTAAAATTAAGAAATTTAATCAGAATTGAGATTTGAAATCTTCAGAATATGATTACTAATTTACTGCAAAATTAGGCTTAAAAAGCGGGTCAAATACCCTCAGATCCTCTTAGATTTTATTTTCCACAGAAAATCTGCAGAAAGAATTTTTAAAATTCTCTGTAAAATATGATAATACTTTCAAATTTGCAATGATAATACTTTCAAAATTTATTTTCTATAGATGGCTAGAGAAACTAGTGCGCATTCTAATTTTCATTATCTTCTCTTATACTTATAGGTTCAAAGATATATTGCATTTCAGTTTAAAATAGCTAATATTTTTAGATGAATTTTTATGCTATGTTCTTAAGTTATATTAAATTTAACGAAAATATGTGTAGTGTTCAATATTGCAGAAAATAGTATAATCATCAATTTATAGTCATATCAGTTAATAATCATAGAGCGTTCGCCTTCCATTGATGTGAACCGGGTTCAAATCCCAGCAATGGCTGGTCGATACGAATTCCGCATCCAGCTTGCACCAACTACAGTGCTGACGTGAAATATCCTCGGTGGAAGACGGATCATAGGTTATAGTCTCTTTGCTGTCGGGTTTACCGTGGGAGTTTCTCGTGGTCTTCCTCTCCATGTAACGCAGATGCGGGTTATTTCCAACAAAAATCCTTCACGAAGGCAAATTTCACCCAATACTTGATCCAGGAGTTCCCTTGTCTTCTGGATTGGGTTCAAAATTGCAAGTAGTTGAACATTAGTGGTCGTAAACCAAAAAATTGTGTCGGCTGTTCAACGACAGTTATAATATAAAAAAGATCTAAGATGGAAAGCTTAAGCTTTTTATTCACGTTAATTATCCTGGGATGTAAAATGAGAGAAAATTAATGTACATGCCTATGGAAAATACACTTTTTTTCTCCCAAGTCCTGTTTAGTCAGAAGAATATTTGAAGATGAATTTCACTTTCTTTTGATTGGTCATAACGTCTGTAAAATGTTTTCAAAAAGTTCGCAGATATTTAAAAGATAAGTTAAATCTTTAAAATGTTTATAAAGTGTCTACGAAAAGTCTGCAGATATTTTAAAGGTAAATTAAAACCTTCAAAATGACTATGAAACGTCTACGAACAATTTGCAGATATTTTAAGGAAAAAGTACAAACTTCAAAATATCTACAGATTTCTGAAGAAGCTCCTAAGAATGACTTTTTCTGAAGAAATTTTTAAGATATTTTTTAGTGCGGAACTTTTCATTTATAAGCGTAAATCCCTGCAATTCTTTCAAAAGTTTGAAGTTTGGAAAAAAACTTTTTACTATTTACATTAAACTCTTTATTTCAAAAATTCATAATAAAATGTATTTATTTATTCTAAAATTGCATTACATAATTTTTTAATAAAAAAAATTTAAAAAAGGAAACACCTTCCATTAGAAACTTCGTGTGGTATTTTTATCTATTCAGTACTTAGTTTACTGAATGGGGAATTACGGAATTCAGTACTTAGGCATTTTACACCATTAAAAAAATCTACTTTGCAAAATTATTCCTCATGGAGATTACAAGTATAGAACAGAATTAGCTCAATTAAGCAAAAAGCGTAATGCAATTAATCTAATTTATTTCTTACAAATCTGCTAAAAAATATTTTAAACTTACGCGAAAAACTAGCCACTTAGAACTAAAAGAAACTGAAGGAAACTAGAGGAAAAAAAAAATAAAGGTTTTTATCTCCTTTTTTCCGCCAAAAAGTTCAATTTCTTAAAGAACATTTTAATACGAACAACTTAAAGAACATAGATTATCTCTTCAAAGGTAAAATTTAAAAACTTTTTCCTTGGCACGAAATTTATTAAGTAGCCTATATTCCAGCACGACAGATTTTAGACTTGAAAAGAATCGTTAGGAAAAGAATTAGATAAGACTTCAATGTATTACTTTGATTATAATTTTAAAACTTTTTTTTTCATTTGAATGAAGCTTGGCGATATATACATATACATATCAGAAAAAAAAAATCATGAATTTAATTCTTAAAGAGATTTTGAGAATTTTCTCTTACATTAACGATTAATTCAATAAAGTGTTGTCAAAAGAGTTTTCTGTTTTAAATGAATGTCCTAATTCTTTTAACGTTATCATAAAAATACAACTTTATAAAAGTTAAGCCTCTTAAATATATCGAATTACTGCTTTCTTTGGTGATAGAAATAAGGGAAAAGTAATAAACACCAATAAATATCTATCAGGTAGACTTTAGGTGCTCTTGAAGGAAAAGATCCCAAAACAACATTTAAGTGAGAGATTATTGAGGATAAGAGTGCCATTAAGAGCTGAAGAACTCTTCAAAACCATCTTAAAAATGTCGAAGTAGATACATAGTGGGACATTTTTAGATAGTGTTATTTTTACTATAATCTTTAACTTCATTTCTGAAGCCTAAACTAATGGGTTTTAAGAGAAACTTCATTTTGTGAAATAATAAATAACAATTAAGGGAAAAAAAGCTCCATTTTATATTTTTTAACGGATGGTAATTTTATAATTGTTCCAATGAATATCGTACAAATTCTTATAACTCTAAAGCAATTATTTTTATACCCTGCTTCCTTCGGTCATAGTTTCCTTCTCTAAAAATCTCTTATATTTCATTAATTTTGTTATGATTTATAACCTGTTGTGATATTTTAGGATTTTTTAAATAATCAACACCAATAAGTAAATCGAATAGACTTTGGGTTCTCCTAGACCGAAAGGATCTCAAAATATTATTTTCGTGAGAGATTATTTCAGTTTAACTGTGATTAATAACTGTACATTCTATAGAAGAAAAACATATCTTTCACAAAAAGGGTAAATAAAAATGCATATTTTTTTTTGTTTTCATCAGCTATATCGCGCACTGCAAAAATTTCCGTTCTTTTTGCAAACTTTCACGGTATGTTTGATGGTTCAAAGCTGTTTCGTTAAAAAAACGGTTATTCCCTTTTTTAATCCTAATCATAAACGGATTAAAACCGTCAGTATTATCATGTAGCTTTGCTTATCGTGTGATAACTTTACCTCTTTTCAAATAATTTTACGATTATATTCTATACTATTATTTTACGATTATTTTCTATACTATTACCTTTCAGCAATTATTTAGAGTCTTGAGCACCATATAAATAAAAACGAGATTCGATTTCATCATCTAATTGATAGTCTACTTGATTATTATATTTTATATACAATGTATAGTTACCAGGCGTTTTTATACGGGTAGGACATAGGTCAGAGTACTCGATTTCTAATGGGTGACCCAGGTTCGAATTCCATCGTCAATTGCTGGTCTTGGTTTGCATTGTCCTCGACTTTGGAATCATATAGAACTTTTTGTTTAAATAACTGAGCTTGTTTGTTAAAATAACTGTACTTATCTGTTTAAATAAAAGATATTTATTTTTAAATAACGGTGTTTTGAGGTAAAATAAACGGTTTAACGTTAGCACACCAGCTGACAGTTTTTCCCCATAAATTTAACAGATAGTTTTTCAGAGTGTAAGAGTTCCATTATAGAAGAGCTTTTCAAAGCTATTTTTAAAATGTAGTAGATTCGTATTGGGTCATATTTATATAGTGTTAGTACTACGCGGTTTAGCTTTACTACTAAAATCTAAACCAATGCGTTTTAAGATACACTTTATTTTAACTTATAATGAATAACAATTAGGAAGAAAAAGTGAAGCAAGCTATATTTTATACTTTTTACTGTAGATAGTTCTATAATTTCCTCAATGAATAGAATATACATTTTTATTTAAAATTACCCTATTTTTACATCTTGCTTTATTTCGTCATAAAAATTTTATAAAATTTTGTGTTCAAGGATATTCCGGATCAAATTATTGTATAAAGTACCATAAAATCATTTTTACCGTTAAATATTTTAACGTAATGTTTACTGTAATATTTATTCATTTCAAGTAGTTCAGTGACTTTACGGAATTTATTACTGTAAAAATTAAAGTATATCAGATTATTTTGTTCCGTAACATGTCTCTTTAAAAATGGATTTTACACTTTTTGCAGCAGTTTGATCTGGAATTTTTTACAATGTAGTTATAAAATATTTTTAAATAAAAGGGCAAAATGTTTTGAAAACATTCTATTTTATTAAAAGTTTGTGTAGTAGCCTAATGACAGAAGTTAAGATATAAAATAATGATGGTGGATGGTTGGTAAATTAATGTCAAATCCGAGGAATGAACAAAATATTAATCGAATATGAACAATAAAGGAAATTTCAACAAATAAAACTAAACAGAAATTTCTTTGGCAAACACATGACATTTTTAAAAAAGTTTATACTTCATACTAAATTCTCTCTCTCTTTTTGTATATATATATATATATATATATATATATATATATATATATATATATATATATATATATATATATATATATATATATATACGATTTTTGATTTCCAATTGAATTCAAAAATAGTTTGATCTAAGGGATTGAAGGCAACCAAGAACAGTTAAAAAAATATTCTCATAAACATTTTACAGCACAAGATTGACCACCTTATTCACCATATTTGAGTGCAACCCATTTGATTTTTTTCTGTTGATAAGGGTTTGAACTAATCCTCGTTAGACTTTTAAATTCCTTAAAATCCTCATGCAAGGAATAGGACAAACTATCAGTAGATGAAAATAATTATGATTTGTTTATGGATTTAACATAAAATTTCTTGAATATATTTCTCATAAAAATTTGGGACGTAGAATTTATTAATTTTTTTTCTAAATTACTTCGTTAAATTACTTTTATTTATGAAATGTGCACATTTATTATGAAACATAACACTGCGTTTTTGATATTAATTTGGAGTATATTTGGTGATTCATTTAGTATATATATTTTAAAACTTAGATGTATTTTCATTACGTGAAATCAAAGTGAAGAATACCCGTATGATTTAAAAAATTGAATATTTTATCCTAAAACTATTCCTCTGCAGAAACTTCTTTTCATTTTTGATTTAAAATATGTCAATTTTTCTATTAGGTTTACTAACATCTAGAGGATAATAACAGTTTTATTATTTTTTTTCAGTATTATTTTGGAGCTATTAAATTACCTTTAAAATCTCTTTATTTTTGACGGTAATGAGTTTTTCTTGGGCTGATAATAAATGTTTAGTAAACAAGTAAATATGATACTTTTTCTTATTAAGTTTCAGTTACCAAATATATTGATTTTTTTACTTACTTTATTTTGTGATATAGATTCTGTTAGCATGCGGATAGAAATTCTGATTAAATTGCAAATTTTTGTACTACTTTAAAGAAAGTTATTCTACAAAGACCCATTTTTTTCTATTCTCATTGGGTTTTTAAAGTCAGAATTAACATATTCTATTCAAAAAATATTTCAAAAGAAAATAAACGAATTCAATAAAGCGCTATTATTTTTATTACTAGAACAAGCGAAGTTTTATAAATTTGATTAGTGAATATTAAATTAATAATTTTGTTTAATACGGTTTAAATTATAAATACATGTAGTGACTTCTAAAATTTTGAGAGATTCAAAAGCAAAGAAAACATAAAAACATACAAGCAATTAATTTTTATGAGTATCTTTTTTGTTTGCTTATAAATTCTTTTCTGCACTCTTAGAAACATCGGTACAACTTGTTAAGATACTTTAAACCAATTTAATACACAGTAAAAAATTCGGATCAAATAGCGGTATAAATTACCGGCACTTTGGATGCATCATCCTTAGAATCCATTTTACAGTAAAATATTATTCCATAATTTTTACTGTAATATTGATTTACATAGAGAGTGATTCAGTGCTTTTACGGTAATTATTACTATAAAAATTACGGCGGAATATCATATTTTTTGCTCCGTAACATTGTTTCTGTTAAAATAGATTTTACGGTGAAAAGTACCGGCACTCTGAGTGATGGTTCCTTTTACCGTAATTTCATCTGGAATTTTTTACAACGTATGTCCTGACTAAGGTAAAATGAGCCATGTTTGCGGTCCAGTAGAAAAATGTTGTGCTGTCAATTTCAAGAAACATAATAGTATACATATTTTGATTGTTAAGACGTATATTTTAAGATTAGAAACCTTTCAGAAAAGGAATTTTCAAAAACAAGTGTTTCACCTTTATGGATAAGTAAGAATAATAAGATTATGGGTTGATGATTACTATTAAACATATGAAATAGGTATTATTTTGAAAGATATTTATTCGAAACACAATGAGTAATTAAATAGAAAGTTTCAACTAAAATAGTAGGTAGCAAAGATGCATTTTAAATACTGTAAAGAATTTTGCTTCAAATTACGGTATAAAGTACCGGTATTTTGGGTATATCATTCGTAAAATCACTTTTACTGTAAAATATATTTTCACCGTTAAATATAATAGTGTAATTTTGTAATTTATTTAATTTGAGGGATTCGTTTATTTAAAGGTAATTATTACTATATAAATTATGGTATATCAGATTTTTTGATCCGTAACATGTTAAATGGATTTTAGGGTTAACAGTACCGGCACCCTCAGTGTCGTTTTTTTTTTACAGTAATTTGATCTTAAATGTTGACACTGTAGTGCAGCTGCAGTTTTTCTGCTGTTACAGTGTCAAAAATAAATAATATATTTTGGTTAAAAGTTATTAGAATCTTAGAGCTCAAACAGTGTTCATTATGATTCTTTTACGTTGAAAATATTAGCATATGGGTGGATAAAAAATGTTTGAGTACGAAATTGTATATTTCTAGAAATATTTTGTTTGCTGCATAAAATGCTCATAAAATTAACGAGCCTAAAAATTATATTCACATAATAATTATTTACCAATCAATATAACTGAATCTAAATTTTGAAACTTGAAATAACGTAATTAATGTAATAATTTCCAAGTTTATAATTTATTTGTTTGATAAACTTCAGACATTGAAGTTTTCAAAGTTTTGAAAATAATTCTATCACGATGAGATTTTTTTACGCCATGTTAAACATATCATACTAATACGAAGATATTAGCGTGCTTAATTATGAGACTAATTATAAGAAGACATTAATGTAAATGTAACTGTTTATAGTTGAAGATTAAACTAGGCTAGATTCAAGTTTTGAACGTGTAACACGTATAAAAATTCTCCAAATTCTCTGTTTTGAAAAATTATTTTTTTTTAAGGTATTGGGTGCTTTCTAACAAGAGGATTTGAAGCAAAAAGTTCATCACTACACATTTATAAAACTGTATCTACCTAAAAATTAAGGAAACTCTTGAATCAAGTGTTTGGTAAATTCGCTTTTCTTTATTTTTTTCTAAAAAGAATTAGAAGCATTTTCAATGAAAGTTAACATGCATATGCATTACATATAGTGTCGAATTAATAAACTTATTTTTTGATTTAAATTTATTCGAACAAACAAGGGAGTCAATATTTTTCATGTAAATAATTATTATACAATTTATTATTCTACTCTGAAACCTAAACGTGTATCATCTTCTAACGAGATAAATAGTTTATGAATTATGCGATGTAGAAGGACTAGTTTTATTGATAACCAGGATTCTTTTATGGTGGAAGCTAGACACGTTTCAAATTACTAATGGGACAAATAGTTTGTGAAATATGCACTGTAGTTGAAGACATTCGAATACGAAGCAACTTATCTTTTTAATCTAGAACCTAAATATGCATCACTTACTAATGAGATAAATAGTTTGTAAAATATGCGATGTAGAAGAACTCATTTTAATGATAAGCTGGATTCTCTTAAGCTAGAATCTAGACTTCTTTCCCTTTCTAATGAGATTAATAGTTTGAGAATAATTAATAATTTCAATAGTTCATACAATTCAGAAGCACACATTCTAATGATACGCTGGATTCTCTTAAACTGGAAGCTAGACATGTTTCAAATTACAAATGAGGTAAATAGTTTGTAAAATATGCAGTATACAAGCAGTTTATTTTTAAAAGAAATTGCAATTTGAAGGGACGCATTTTAATGATAAGCTGAGAGCAACATATCTTTTTTTTTCAGTCGATATAAACAGTTTTTAAAACAATGTGGAAGGACTCATTTTAATACTAAGCTGTAAGCCGGACATCTAATAATTGCCGATATTTACTTTGAAGATAGGCGATGCAGAATGACAAATTTAAATACGAACTTGAATTGTTTAAAGGGCGAAAAATGTAAAATTTTATTTATTGAAATTAATACATGTTGCAGTTTCAACCTGCGTTCATTATCTCAAGAAAAGAATAAAATAATAAACTGTTTAATGATAAATAAATCGAAGATAACCACATTTAAATTGCCGAGAATTCAAAAACAAAGCTTTAATTAGAATAAGATCATTAAACATTAAATGTTTATAAAAACAAATTTATAAATGTTTATATTACAATTGAGTACATTCCACAGTTTTGCTTTTAAAATGATATATTTTTAAAATTGTTTGGGTATGTATAGCTTGAATTTGCATTTTCTTTTAGAATGGAAAGCTTATAATTTTTTCAAAGGATTAAAGAATAATTTTCAAAAGCATTCTTTCAACGTTGCATACGTTTGAAACACAATGTCATCAAATATTAAATTTAAAAATCTAAACACCGACAAAGATAATGGTTTCATAAAAACAATTTTCTTTATTTAATTTTCTACTGCGTTTTATCTTTTGCAGATGGCTTTTCTCTAACATTATTTGCTGTTGAGGGCGAAAATGTACTTCTCGAACACGGCATTAAACAAGTATTTTATTCATGAGCTTATCGATGAATAAAAGGAAAACAACGTTTGTGAGTAACATTAAATTTCTTTTCATACAATCAACACCGCAATTTGATCCAATATTTTCTCATATAATCTTCTTTTAGTAAGTATTTTTTTTTTAAACAGAAAGAAAAATCATTTCTTTCAGTAAAATTACACTTGGTAGATGCTTTTTTATTTTGATAGTGTTTAAGATAATAAGTCATCTTGGTTTGAAACAAATTTCGCCAATGAGGTTTTCTTTTTAAGATCATATCATAATACTTTAATTTTGCATACGAAATTCATTTAAGGATGTATTCTTTAGGAAAATAACATTATACATCTATTTTTTTCATGTCATTATTGATAAAGTATAATGTCATTTGTTTTTTTCTTTCTTTCTCCTTTTCAGAAATAACATGATTTTGTTTTATTCGTAATAGCTTAGTATTTAAAGTCCCTTAAAAATAATTGATAATTTGAAAAATCAATTAATAAAAACGAAAAAGAGATAAAAATGATCGATTTGCTAAGCTGTGAAATTCAGAAATTTATTCTCCCTAAGTTTTAAAATTAATTACTAAATTCGAAAAGAGATGGTGCTACAAACTATACTGTATAAATTGCAGTGTAATATCTCCTCGAATTCGATGTTGAGCGACCAAAGTCATGAGACGAAACAAATTTTTCAAGTTAACAGTTTACAGTTAACAGTTATATCAAATATTAACCTAATAGTTTAAAAGGTTGTATGAAAACTCTAAACATCAAAAATGCAAAAAGTTTACATTAAGATCACTCACTATAGTAGGAATAATTTCGCTTGAGAAAATTTTAACTCTTGACGCGTTTTTATTTCGCCTGCAGTAGATAATGAAACTAAAGTTCACTGTTAAAAATTTCTATGAATGTTCTTAGATGTGTAATAAGGAATTTATATCGTAATTTACAAGTCTCTGTGACAAGTAATAAATAATTTTCATTTGCATAATTTTTATCCGCTCTTTGCTCTGTTAAACGTAGTTCGAATTTGTCTTATTATTCTCTCTGCTACGTTCATGTTTGATTTTTAAACTATTTTTATTTTAAGAATTAGTGTATGCGTGCAACCTAAATAACTGATTCTTACCTTATATTGTTCGTAAAAATAACTGATTCTTATGTGTATCATATGTGACTGTTATTATAAATTTTAGTGTTACATGTGAAACAAGGTGAAATAATTTTCCGTTGCATAAATTCCATGTTTTTAGTATTCAAGGCTTTAATTCAGTGTCCTTTGATAAAAAGTTTATTTTTCAAATTTATAATTTATACTATTAACGTTTGATGCTAGTTCTGACGTATTACGCCCTACACAGCCATATATCATGAAGAAAATTCTAAAAAAAAACGGACTTTCATAGAAATATTTAAACTTATCGAGAATAATATATTTATTTGTTGTTTCTAATAGTTGTTTTACATTTTATAGTAAAAATAGAGTATGAAGAATAAAATGTTCTTCCTAACTTATATTTTTTACTTTTATCACATCTAAACTATTTTACTGAAAAAGTTTTTTTTACATTTTTATGTCTTAAAAGTCCACAATATTTGTGCAGAAGTTTTTTTTGAGTTAGTTCACCCATAAAAACTAATATGAACATTTAACAATAGTTATCAGCAATAAATTTTTTTCCCGAAAATTTTTGTTTAGAATTTGAACCAATATATTTTTCTGGAAAACAATAAATGTTGAATAAACGCTCTGTAACTCATTCTAATGATTGTTCTCTTATCCCTTCAGCAACAGTTTTTGGTGAAAAGCATTTCTAATCTTTCAACCAAATAAACACGCTTTGAAAAGTGAGACCTGATATTGATATACGTTGACAAACGGAAATGTTTGGAGGCAATTTTTTACTTATTTTCGATCATCTAATGTCTAAGGTGATATATGACATCTAGAATTTCATCGTGATATTTATGTCGAGAGTTTAGTTGACATCAATGGGCTTCAGTGAAGCAAAAGAAGTATGAATGTTCTGATGTATAAAAATATATACATTTGTATAATTAAGTATAACTTAAGTATAACAGCGTAACTTTTTCATATTTATAAATCCCATAACTCAATTCTTTTCAAGAATCTTATAAGTGTTTTGGGTTAATACAGTCAACCCTCCTATAGCGCGGTGAGTGCGTACCGCGTTATATGGAAACCGTGCTATACGCAGAATTAGTACAAATCACATCATTCGTACCGCGTTATATGGAGACCAATAAGGACAAGATAAATTATTTTTATTGAATTGAAGAGTTTATATAAAGAAATGATACCAAAATTAAACTAAAAAACTGTTTTCCAACAAAAACAAGAAAAAATTTAATCTTTCAACACTCATCCTCTCTGTCAGATAATATGAGTCGCCTAACTCGTCTTCTTTTAATAGGCAAAATGTCTTCCTCACTTGGCTCATCTTCACATTGGTTTTCGATTGTAGCTTTTTTTTCTAACTCCACTAAAACCTCTCTATAGGGAGGTAAGCAATTTCTTAACTCTCTTTTAAACTTTGCGCTACGCACCGTTGAATGATCAGTTTCAATGAAATGGAGTTCTAATTCTTTAACCAAATTTAGCCCTTTTTTCACATCTAGTAAATCGACATTTGGCACCCATTCGTTTTTCTTATTTTCGTTTACCAATGGATTTGAGGTGGGTGCATCAATTAAATCCATCAGTTCATCCTCATCTAAAGTTTCTTCCCCGAGTACGAGTTCTCTTACATCCTAATGGTTTGTTGTAAATTCTTCATCGCCAAAACGAGAAGCAATGTTTACTATTTCTGTAACTGAGAGTGAAATTGTAGAATCATCTTGTATTGCTTGAACCATTTCAGGTAAAAGGGGTTTCCAACAAGCATTAAGCGTTGATGGTTTAATTTCTGCTCAAGCCGATGACACGGTTCTAATACAATCTAGAATAGAAAATTCCATCCAAACTTGAGTAAGGGTTATATTTTCACTACTTTCTAAACTGTCGAAAATGGTTTGGAAAACTTGGCGTGTGTAATACATTTTTAAAGTTTGAATGACTCCTTGGTCCAAAGGTTGTATTAATGACGTGCAGTTAGGAGGAAGGAAGACAATTTTTACATTTGGATGATCCAGTTGCATGTTGTGGCAACCAGCGTTATCAAGAACCAATAAAACTTTGAAATACAATTTTTTTTCCATCGTATGGGTTTCCACTGCCGGGATAAAACAATTATAAAACCAATCCTTAAATAAATCTTGGGTCATCCAAGCTTTCTTATTAGATCGCCAGAATACAGGCAATTCGGTCTTATTAATGTTTTTCATACACGGGGAGTTGAAGAACGATTTATTATCATAGGTTTTATCATCAGGCTCCCTGATAGATTGCTGCACATATGAAGGGTGAGACGTTCTTTTGAAGGTTTAAACCCCTGAGCACGCCTTTGATTTTTCAAAATGAAGGTTCTAGATGGTAGTTTTTTCCAATATAATGCCGTCTCATCGGCGTTAAAAATCTGATGAGGTGAATAGCCTCCTTCATTGATAATTCTAGCTAATTCCAGCTTATAATTCTTGGCAACCTCAGCATCTGCTGAGGCCTGTTCTCCTTGAAACTTAATATTGTGTAATGAGTACCTTTTTTTAAGTTTTTCGAACCTCCCTTTACTCGCGACAAACGAATGATTTTCTAGCTCTGCAGAAGAATGCCCAATATTCCTTAAATGTTCATAGATTTTAAGTGCATTCTGCTTGATAAGATTTCCACTGATAGGAATCTTTATGGCTATACAGTCTTCCAACCAGATCATTAACGCCCGTTCAATTTTAACCAGATTAGAATTTCGTGTGCGAGTAACACGTTTCGCACCTAACGGACAGCCATCTGCCACAGTTTTCCTTATATTGTCTGCATTTTTCTTTAGGGTTCGAATTGTAGATTCATTCAACTTGGTTGATATTGCATCCGACGATAGTTTTCCCCGCCTTCTGAACGATTTAGTATTTCGATTTTATCTTCAAGTGATATAAACTTTCTTTTTAACCCTTTCCTTGTTTCTTTCGTGTTTGACATGATGCAAATCTAGGGTTAATAATTACTTTATTTTTATTACATCAGAACAAATGAAAAATATTACTTACAGTATTGTGTAATGTTGTCCAATTATAAACCACAAATTAAACAGCAAAAAGCTGAACGAACGAACGGTGCAGAAAATTTTTTAGAAAGACTTGATCACTAACAAAACGTGTGCACTGTGAAAGAGCTCTGAAAAGACTAAAACTGATGTCGCTATGAGATAAGCCGGAGATAATCTTTATGTAAACATATCTAGTTACTATGTCGCGATCCCACTGCCTGAACCTACATGAAACTGGCGCCATCTGTTCCCTTATAATTCAAATAGGCCCTAACGAACTAAACATTCTTAGGCTACGCGGAAGGAACTTATGGGATGCTGTTGGCGGAAACCGCGTTCTGAGAGTACCGCGTTATAGGAGGGCTGTTGCATTTTCAGCTCCGCGTTATATGGAAACCGCGTTCTGAGAGTACCGGGTTATAGGAGGGTTGACTGTATGTTACCGGCGAAGTATGAAATCCGACATTATTTATTATGCCTAAAACTAGCCGGCAAAGTATGAAATCCGACATTATATATAATGCCTAAAACTAGCCGGCAAAGTATAAAAAGATTTATATTTCACACATTGTCTAGGCATTATATATAATGCTGGATGCTATTTAGGCAAAGTATGAAATAAACATCCTGATGAGGTTATTATGTACATGATGTGCATGTTACTGTGAATGACAGAAATCGGTGGTTGTTGACTTTCACCTGTGAATGTTGACAATCACATAGGTGAAACTTATTTTCGAATCAAATAGTGGAATCACATAGTCCGAATCACATTATGTGACAATCACATAGGTGAATGTCCGAAATATTTGTTACATCCGATTTGATATTAATTTATTCATGGATTACATTTATTCGATATTTTAATACTTACTGACGATAGATCAGAAGAAACATTAGTATGGGGTAACATTAGTACCGGGCTAATGTATACCGGGCAATGGCACTTGACCATAAAAAAAGCATTAGTGAAGGTGTAGGATATACCAGGCAAATGTATACCGGACAATGGCACTTGACCTAAAAAAACATCAGTGTAGGGTATACCGGGCAAATGTGTACGGGGCAGTGGCACTTGACCTTAAAAAACATCAGTGTAGAGTATACCGGGCAAATGTATACCGGGCAGTGGCCCTTGACCTTAAAAAAACATCTCCCGGTATACATTTGCCCGGTATACCCTACACTGATGTTTTTTTAAGGTCAAAGGCCACTGCCCGGTATATATTTGCCCGATACTCCAAACACTGATGTTTCTTCCAATCTATCGTCAGTAAGTATTAAAATATCGAATAAATGTAATTATATCCACAAATAAATTAATATCAAATCGGATGTAATAAATTTTTCGGACATTCACCAAAGTGACCATGTGATTGTTAACATTCACCGGTGAAAGTCAACAACCGCCGATTTCGGTCATTCACAGTAACATGCTCATCATTTACAAAATAACCTCATCAGGACGTTTATTTCATACTTTGCCTAAGTAGCATCCACCATTATATATAATGCCAAGACATTATATATAATGTCTAGGCAAAGTCTGTAATACTTCTCATATTTCATACTTTGCCCAAAAACGTCAGACATTATATATAACGCCGGCATTTCATACTTTGCCGGTCACATATATAGAGTCATGAATCTGTGCAGCATTTGAGATAGAAAAATCTTATCTTTATCTACAAAAAGCAAATATTATCACTTTTTAAGACCCTATTTCTCCCATTCTATATTTAATTAAAACTTTTCTTGGGTATAATAATTAATAACTTATAGAAGGAAAGTTATATAGTACATGGATTTTGGAATAGTTATTCTCACACGTGCGGTAAAGTGTTATGGTAACCGTAACACTAACCTTATTTTCTATCACTTACATATTCTGTCATTAGTTGAGAAATTCAGTTTAAAGGGCGTTACAGTTAGAATTAGTTATGAATCAATACGCTATTCAAAATCTCTCTAAACTGTTTCACCTTATTACTATATTAAATAACTTAAATTCGATCGATTTTATGGTTCAACACGTCTGTAAATGTTTAAAAATGCACTGTTATGAAAACAAAGTTCCATTAATTCAAGAAATAAGCTACATGTAAATGAACTTCAATCATTCGATTTTTTTAAATGTCAAATAAGACTCTATTCAATAGAATATTAGCAAAAATATTTATTTCATTGCATCACAAAAAGAAAATATTCTCAAGCTGTTTAAAAATTCATTTGAATGTCAATACAATGCAATACTTCTTTGTACAATTCTTTTACTATAAAAAGTTTTAAGAGCTAGTTGTTTATGGTGACAACTGAAACAGTTTCGTTTAAGAAATGCTTCTTTCATTTAATATATTTCGGTATATTTAGTTTCCAGTATTTAGAACAAAACTTAATTTTTTAAGCATGTATGATCAATAAGATGCATCGAGACTTTATAGCATTTTACATTTAGATATTGACATTATTTCCATTTTTTGATGAGATATTGAGCAAATGTCAATTAAAAGAACTGTATTCTCGTAATGGATTATAGGTATTGGATTTATGTTATTATTTTTAAGAGGATTGCTTTGTATCGGTCAAGAAGGTACAGCTGCTGAGAGGCTTATCTTATTTCCAAACTTCCTATCAAATTATAAATTTTCCATAATATAATTTTTTTTTAAATAAAGAAGTTTTTTTAAAGTGCAACTGTAAATTTTTTGTCTTTATAGTTCTGCAAATATAACGTCGAAATTCCAGCAGAAAGTGTCTTTATTTCATTACATAAATTTAAAATTCTTTTTGAGTAAAGCCTTTGACAGCTGAAAACATTGAGTATATACTCAATCCTATCTTTAAATCGCATTTTTAATCGAAGTGAAATCTTATTTTTAACTAAAATTTTATTCTACAAAGATGAATTTTAACATCGAAGAAAACTTTAACGAAGATTTTCAGACTCCCGATATTCCAATAGAACTTTATTTTGTCGAAAAAGTAATAAACTATTTAATAATAGTTGGAACCAACACTAAAACGGATTTAAAACAGTCCAGTTGGAAGAACAATATATTCCGCTATTTAATCGCCTTCTTTTTAATTGTAGCCTTTATTTATAATATTGGAATATTATTCAAACTTGGATACGTTCTTAAACTTGATGAGAAGTCATGGATTGTAAACATCTCGATGTCTGTTTTATCTTGCTGTTTATGGTTTAGCTTTAATGCGAAATCTAAAAGCATGTCTGATTTATATTACAAGCTAAAAGCAATGCGTTGCTTTGTTTTGCATGAAAAGCGAGTATTCTACATTGCTATTAGTTTAATGATAATTCATGTTCTATTTTCATTACTTTATGCCAGCATTCAAAGTTATGTTGTTTATCATATTGGTAACGACAATGACTACGCTAAGTTTTGGTTATATGGTGCTTCGTTAGAAACGTTTAAAGGTTGGCAAAACATTTTACTGTTTGTTTGCTTTTTCTTTTACCATTTCCAACAAATAACTTTTCCATTTTTTATATCTTTAATATACTGTGTATTGACGTGGAAGATTAGTGAAGCTTTAAAAATGGTAAAATGTATCACTAAAGACACTCTTCTAGTTCTTCTAAGCAAAAGGCAGACGATTTTATTCTGCATTAAGGAAATAAATTCTAATTTTTGCTTTGCAGTACTTTTACTGATGGTTCATAACTTAACTTGCTTTTTTTCAGCTTCCTATCTTGCTTTAGGGTTATCTGGTCTCCCAGGAATGGCTGCTAAATTGGAAGGTTTTCTGCTGATTTTTTCAAGTTTGATTTCATTTTTGGGTATTGTACTTTGCGCATCGAACGTACCTGATTCGTTTAAAGTTTTAAAAGAGGAATATACACTTTTTTACCAAAATATGCTCCAAAAAGAGCCATTTTTTACCACAAGAAATAGGGCATATTTTATGCTACTAAATTCTGTAATTGAAGAAGATACTTTGTATATGACTGCATGGGGGTTGGTTAAAATCAAAAGAAGTTTGATATTTACTGCATTTGGAACATTATTAACCTATGGAATACTAGTGAATCAATTACATGCTTAGGATTTTTATTTTTATTTTTTACTTTGACAAACTTATATGAATTACTATAGAAACTGATGTCCATATCAAGATGGTATTTCGAATGTAACAACTTGAATAATTAATTAATCCCTAAATATGTTACCTGATCAAAAAGTGTTCATTCGCTTCAGAAATATATAAATTGCAAATAATAGTTGACAATGTTTCGAGCACTTCTAAAATAGACGCTCATTTTCTAGACTTTCCAGAGTAAATGAGAATGAGAGTGAGAAAAAACAAAATGTGAATTAGAAGAGACAAAAGAATTTGAAATAAAAAACGCAAAGTTGCCAATGGAAAAATAAAGGTGAGAAGCAAACCTGGAGAAACTACACTAACCGAGATAAAAAAAAGAGCTGAAAAACAGAAGAAGAAGAACCACGGTGGCCGAGGGACGCAAATCAGAGTAAAATGCATTTCCATATGCTATGGCGAGTTGATGAGGAACTAAAGTCATTAAATGGGGAATCAGTATTCATATGAATAAAATAAGACTCCAAGGCATCAAGATGGACTGATGCGAATGGAGTGGAAATAATTTTGGCATTGTCGAAGTTGAAATTATACCCTATATTCCAATAATGTACTGCAATTGAGAAATTCTCAAATTTTTGATAACGCTAAATATGTTTCCATCAGGAAAAAAACTTTTTGTATAAATTCGTAGCAGAAGTTAATTTATGAATGTAAACACTGATCATAGTTTTTCAGAAAGCATTTGTTAATTTTTATAGTCCTGTTTGAAAATATCCTTTAAAGTGAAAAAGACGGAATAACCACATTAATTTGTAGCTAAAAATTAGCAAAATACCACGAGTAAGCATTGTTGAAATACGTAATATATTATTTTATTTATTTATCCAAACAAAAAAAAACAGTGTTCTCTGGCGAACATTTTCAAACAGACGCTCCAAAATAAAAGAAAATGAATTAATCACATGAAAATATTCATTTTTAGAAAAAAGGCCAGAAGAGTGCCGTTAAAAAAGGGTAATACTCCAAAGGTCCTATTATTTATTCTATTATTCTCCTATTATTGAAGGTATCTGTTATTTTTTTTAAAAATAACCTTGGAAATTGATAATGACTATTTTTTATAAAAACAAAACATTGTAGCAAACTCTTAATGGTTTTCCAAAAATTCATGCTGGTAGTTAAGGAAAAAAAAGAATGCGTAAAAGAATATATTCATGGAATTCAATTTCTACTCTAGTAACGAGCATACTGAGAAAAAATTAAATATTTTTGGGTAAATGGTCACATGAAATATAAACACTGCAGCAAATCGTTATATGTCCTGGAAAAGTTTATATAAACGTGTTGAAAGTTCTGGAAAGAATACCTATTTATAAAATTTGCGTTCTGCGTCAGCACCGAAATAAAAATTTTATAGATAATTTTTTTTAAGTAGCGAGCTAAATGAAGTATAAATATTGCAGCAAATTTTAAAGGTTCTGGAAAATTTATGTATATAATTTTGGAATTAAGGAAATAATGTCTATTTATAGAACTATGTTTCTACTATTGTACGATACACTGTATAATAAATATTTTTATTGAGAAAAGCATTCAATGAATAAAAAATTTAATAACTGAGAAATAGGTAGCGTGCTGTCCCGATTATATCATGACAGCTATTTTAATTTGATTTCAATTTCCAGAAGATTTAAGTAATTAACAATAACATTATATTATTGTTTGTTTATATTAACATTAATAATAAGCAAGCAATTGAAACATTTATGCTTTCATGGATTACAAATTGTTATACAATAATAATAACTAAGTAATAGTCCTTATTCTCTCTTATAACGAAATATGAAGTATATGTAGTAGTATAACGAATATTTCGAATATAAAATCAATTTTACTCTTAAAGCCGCATCTTTTTTTAAAAATGACATTTACAGTCTATTTTTTTCAAAGTCTACACGATAAAATACGTTGCATCAGGTTGTCACGCAAGTATTCCGACACACTTCTAGGGATTAGTTAGAGCATATTATTAGGGCACATTATTAGGATTATAAATGCATAGGAAGCCATGTCCAGGAATCCCGTGGCACGCGGTTTTGGCTTTTCCCTATTATGACCTGTTCAGAAGCACACAGAGAAACAGTTCATAATAAGGAAGCGCCTCTAGTGTCGTATGACAACATTTTCGAGCAATGCTATATTATGTTAATCCTGATGACGTTTTCTAACTCCCCGAAAAGCTATTCTCAACATTTATGCGGTCTCCTTTTATATATAGCATTTTTAAAATTATAATTTCGACAAGATATAGACTATAAATCTCATTTAAAAATTGTAGCTTAGAGGGAGAAACCTGTTGCATTGCGAACTTAGAGATACAAAAGCATCTTAAATCTGTTAAAAGATCTCTTGAAAAAGAAAATGGAAAAAAATATTGTTCCTATGTGTTATTCAATATTTTTTTTAAAATCTTAATTGGAAAGCTTGGAAATACTTAAAAAACCCGCATATTTCACAAATAGCTTTAAGTGTTCCATTTAAATTGATTTAATTTTCACTGTTGATGCGTTTTTTTTTGCTCAACTGCTAAGAAAACATTTTCATAAGAAAACAACCTTCTAAGATTACAAATCAGTAATGTTTTCCAGTATTTATTTCATATCCAAATAAATATTAAATAAAGCAATTAACTATCGTTTAAAAATAGCAATTATTTTCTTAGTAAACAACTATAACTATATTAAAAGAAGAATAAGCTGTTTAAGATAGGAATGCAATTTCTGGAAGAAGTGTGTGCATGCTTTTATTTTAGTTACCCTTAATGGTTGTTTTGAAAATTTGCTCAGATGAAAATGTTTGCGTTTAATTATTGAAAACTATTTAGTAAACAAGTGAAGATGCTATTGTTCCTTGCCTTACATCCCAATTACCATACATTTATATTGATTTCTAGAATTTTTATTTACATTGAAATAATAAAAGCTTGATACTGCTTTGCAATGCTCTCGATGTAATGAAAACTACTTTCTTTGATGATTAAGTATTGATTATATAAAATAGAATTTAGAAAGGAGCACGACAGTTCATAAATTTTAAAGCATATCATCATGCCATCATAGGAAGAGATAAAGCCGACACTAGAGTCAGACAGCATAAATTTGAAACTTCAGCTATTACAAACTGGTACTTAACATAGACCAATATTTACTTTAAGCTTAGTAAGTGCTTTGAAAACTCGCGAATATTTATCAGCTTAAAATATTAATAAGTTTGTTCTAAAGCGTTCTGTGAAAATATTTATAACATTAATAACTGACAAATATGCATGGAGCTTTTAAAAGACAATATCAGGTGCTTAAGATGAAATGGAGAAGAACAGTTGAGTGCTACTTTATTGGAAAAGTTCTTAGTAATTTTATTGTGAATCACACCGATATTTTTTCAAGTACAAAGCGTCCCCCTTGTTATATAGTAATATGTCGCTACCTGTTTGCTATATATATAAATATATCATTTCTGTATAATGTTAGCATTTTGATGAGGGTTGGAGTTCGTATAGGCCTAGAAAAAAAGTCCTGGATGGTGAATGTTATGATGTCTGTAATATCCATAAGCATATGGTATATTATAAACTTTAAGCGGCGCAATATATTTAATCTTTTTATGAATATATATAACATTCATTGTTGCGTTCCAAATGAAATAAAAATAATTAATTTGATTAAATCAATTATAATTGTACATTTTATTTTAGCTATATTTTATGCAGGAGTGCAAAGTTCTCTTGTATTTAGCCAGGATGGATTAATGAGGTTTTGGTTGTGTGGCGGACTCATAGAAAGTTCAGATATTTTCAGAGATATTATATTGATTATAATTTTCCTTTCATATAATTTTCAACAAATAACATTTCCGGTTGTGGTATCTTTAATATATTGTGCATTGACTTGGAAAATTAGTAAGGCAACTAAGACTTTTTGGATACATTCAACTGACGAGGTCGTAAGTCATTTAATACTACTAATAAAGAAAAGAAATGAACTGGTATGCAGTGCGCAACAAATAGACAACATATTTTCATTTATTGTTCTTTTATTATTTTGTTACAATTTTGTTTCGCTTTTTTCAGCTACGTATATGGCATTGGGATTATCAGGCATTCCAGGCAGATTGGCTATAGTTGAGAGTATTCTAATGATTATAGCTAGTTTGATATCATTTATTGGTATTGTTTTATGTGCGTCAAAAGTACCGGAATCGTTTAAAGATCTGAGAGAAAACTATCGAGTATTTTATCAAAATTCATTGCTAAACGATGCGATGTTAGTTACAAAATATAAGAGATATTTTAAGCTACTAAAATCTGTTATAGATGAGGAAGAATTCTGGATGTCTTGTGGAAAAATTGTAAAAATAGACAGAAGTTTAATTATTACTTCATTTGGAGCATTAATAACTTATGGTATATTGATAAATAATGTCAATTAAGCATTGTTTCATCTGCATATGAGTAATGAATTATTAAATATGTTACGTTAAATATTTTATTTTGAATATTGTAATTTGAATACTTTATTTTAAATATTTTATGAAAATGTATTGTTTAGCTATGCTATTTTAACTGTTAAATGTAGAAACTACTTTTTGCAAGTAAGACCTCTGATTTCTTTTTTTCTATCACATTGTAAAAATAGACAGAAGTTTATGTATTACTTCTTTTAGGACATTAATAACGTTTGGTATATTGATAAATATTGTTAGCTAAGCATTGTTTTATTTGCAGGAGTACTGAAGTATTAAATATTTTATAAAAATACATTGTTTAACGATATTATTTTGATTGTTAGATGCAAAACCTACTTTCTGTCATTGAAATATGCGATAAAAGAAGAAGACTTCTGGTTATTTGTGGAAAAATTGTAAAAATAAGAAGAAGGTTAATTATTACTTCATTTGCAGCATCGATAACTTATGGTATATTGATAAATAATGCTAAATAATCGTTGTTTTATATGCATATGAATAGCGAATTAATAAATATTTTATTTTAAATATTGTACTTTGAATATTTTATTTTGAATATTTTATTTTGTATATTTTATTTTGTATATTTTATGAAAATGTATTGTTTAGCTATGCTATTTTAACTGTTAAATGTAGTAACTACTTTTTGCACTAAGACCTCTGATTTCTGTTTTCTATCACATTGTAAAAATATACAGAAGTTTAATTATTACTTCTTTTGGAGCATTAATAATTAATTGTATATTGATAAATAATGTTAAAGAGTTGTTTTATGTACATATGAGTAACGAAGTATTAAGTATTTTAGTTTGAATATTTCCTTTTAAATATTTTATGAAAATATATTGTCTAATGATGCTATTTTAACTATAAAATATAAGAACAACTTTTTGGAACCAAGATCTCTGATTACTTTCACTGATTATAAACAGATTATTAAGAGGACTACCTCTGTATGTCTGTCTCGTTGAAAAATTGCAAAAATAGAAAGAAGTTTTAAATTTCTTTCTTTCTGATCATCGATTACTCATGCTATTTTGATAAATAATGTTAATTAAACATTGTGCAATGTGCATAAAAGCATATCAAATTATTAAATATTTCATGAAAATGCATTGTTTAATGATACTGTTTTAATTTTTAAATGTAAAGAGCACTTTTTGTTATTAAAATATATGACAGAAGATAATAACTTGAGAATATATTGGGGAAAAATTGTAAAAATATAGAGAAATTTAAAATTTAATACTTATTTCTTTTTTAAATTGATGACTCATGGTACATTGATAAAATTTTTTAACCAAGCTTTGCTTTAAGTGCACTAGGAGCACCAAAGTATTAAGTATTTTATGATAATACATTGTTTAAGGATACTGTTTTAATTTTTAAACGTAAAATGCATTTTCTGTTGTTAAAATATGTGAAAGAAGAGGTTGACTTTAGGATATCTCACGGAAAAATTTTAAAAATAGACAGACGTTTAATGCTTACTATTTTTGGAGCTTAACTTATGATATATTGATTAATAATTTCAAACAAGTATTATTTTATGCGCATGGTGAATGATAAATTATTAAGTATTTTATGAAAATACGTTGTTTAGTTATATTATTTCAATAGCTAAATGTAAGAAATACCATAATGTTGCTGAATTTTGTAAAAGAAAAAATAAACTGGAATGTCTTAAGAAAAAATTGTAAAAATGGACAGAATTATAATACTTCTCTTGATGCATTGATAACTTATGGTACATTGATAGATAATCTTAAATAAGCGTCACTTTATGTACATCATGAGCACTGAATTATTAAATATTTTGGGAAAATGCATTGCTCAATTTTCAATTACGCTTCTTTAACTATTAAATGTTAGAACCAATTTTTGTTTCTCAAATATGTGAATAATTAGGATAACGTTCAAATTTCCAGAATAAATGGACCAAAACATAATATTTTCCCTCTTTGTAGTACTAAAAATGTATGATAAAATAATAAATAGTTATATTAAATAATTAGAGACTGTACGTAGCTAAAGGAATCTAAATCAAATGAAATTTAATAAATTCTTTTGGAGTGTTAGTAATTTGTGGTTTTTTGATGTTAATAATGATGATAATTTTGATGTAAACAACGGCAATATGTTAATAGAAAAGGATTCAAAGTATAGGTTTACATTAATCTTTAACACTTAAGGACCCGAAAAATTTCAAGCTTACTTCCTTTAATTCTTAGTAATTATATAAAGTATTAATTATAACTACAGACCTGGTGGCATCGGTTTATAAGGAATTAAAATTTCATTCAGAGAAACAGAAAAGTTTGAAAACGTTGCAATTATTAACGATTGGAAAATTTAGAGAAAGAATCTGATAGAATTTTTTTAAACTTATTTTTTACTTTATTAAACTGTAAATTAAGAAACACTTTTAAACTGTATGAATAAATTCTTTTTTTAATTTAAAAAAACAGAAACAAATATATACTTGCAAATAAAAAGTATGATATTTAAAAATTTAATCCTATAAATTAACGTTCTCTATTCATCGTTACTCTCAAATTATTTTCTATATCCATGCATTTCATAGTTGGAAAAATATTAATACGCATTTTCAAAACATTAATACGCATGCTTTTTCACAAGTATTTCACATAAGAAATTAAATACTTAATCAATAAAGTTGAAACATATAAAACAGCATTTTACTTCCGGTTCAATTTAATTACATGATAAAAACATTGATCAACTCGAACGAAAACATGCATTCATTTCGCTTCTTATTGAGGAATAAATTAGAACGGTATTATTATGGTTCACTGTAGAACTTCTTTTCATGAAAGTGTTTATGTATATTCTATAGAAAATTTCAGTTAAATGTTTTGTTTCGTACTGATTGTGCATCCTTAAGAAATAAAAAATTCATTATTTTGACCAAATAAATAATTTATTTGATTGAAAACTTCATCTGCTTCAAAAACATACAAATTGGAAACAACAATCTACATATTTCTAGCTCTCAGAAATCGGCACACATTTTCGTGGCTTTCTAGACTTGAATGAGAAGAAGCAAAAGTTATTTGAAATATAAAGCGTAAAATTGCTAACAAAAAATGAAAAATTAAGGTGGGTAGGTACTTTATTTACGTCACCCTAGAGCTGCACAATGGGCTATTGGCGACGTTCTGGGAAACATCCCTGAGAATGATCGGAAGACATGCCAACTCAATTTCGATCCTCTGCTGAGGAGATGGCTTAACAGTTGGTAAATTGACGATCTGCTTTGCCGACTTGTTTGATGGGCCGATGATCTGCAGGCCAAGTCGAGCACTTTATGGTAGAACAGTTTAACGAGGACCGATACCTCGCACCCTAGGTCCCTACTTAGGCTGATCAAAGTGGCCACCTACCAGCTTACTGACCTCGGCCAGTGATGCTTTACTTTGGTGTTCTACTGGGAACCGTGTCTTTACGATCAGTCCACTGCGGGTCGAAAAATTTAAGGTGAGAGACGAAACTAAAAAAACCATAGAAGGCCGAGACAGAAAAAAGGAAAAATATAACAAGAAAAACACAGTGGCTGAGAGCGGCAAATCAGGCCAAAATGAATTTCCACACGCTATGGATAAATGGTGAGGAACTAATCATATCCACTCATCTTCCTTCATTCATATGAATACTGATTCTCTTGTTAACGATATTAGTTTCATTTTTTCTCTCTCGGCTACTGCTTTTTTCCTAATTTTGTTTCTCCCCTTTATTTTTAAATTTTTCGCTGGCAACTTTGCATTTTATATTTCAAATCACTTTTGTTTCTTCCCATTCTTGTCTGGTAAGTCTTGAAAGTTGGCGCCTATGTGTGAGCGTTTGAAACAAGTCGACTATTATTTCTAATTTGTATATTTTTGATGCGAATTAAGTTTTCAATCAAGTAATATCTTACCGCTCTAATTTCTTGCAATTATTTATCCAAATTAATAGTTATTTCAAAAGTTTTGACGTGAACTCGCATTTCACGCATAGATTTCTAATTAATGCTTCCTTAAATATATTTATTCAAAGTCTTAATCAAATATTTGCTAAATCAATTTATTATATGTATAATAAATTACCTTCTGAATGCTTATTAAAATATATATTTATTGGTAATTAAGTTTTATACTCATGTGAAAAATGTAAAGATATATGGACTAACTTAATGTCTCAACGTCGCTTATTTCCTAAATTTGTTGTCATAAATTATACCATTCAGTAGTTAATGTAACGAGTGTTTATCAAATCCTCAAGGAAATATTATCGGCGGATTTTACTTGAGGGTTTATTAGTTTCTATTGAGGTGTAAATTACTCGGGAATCACAAGGGTTTAAACAAACTTGAGTTTAATCTTATAATCTATCATTTATATATCATTAATTTGCTTTCAGAAAGAGAGATTAAGTTAATAGCATATCGGGATGTGTACAAATTTTTTTTTTTGGGATATGTTATTGATATAATGAAAATATTATCCGTTTATAGTCAATTTGATTGCAATTCATTATTGGGTTATAGATTTTTTTGACGATGCATAAAATGACAGATGAGCTAACTTTTCTAGATAAAAATTTAATTGCTTACTTAAGTTAAATTATAAGCAGTTTTTTAATGTCTTATATTTATTTTGCTTTAATATTACAAAGGTGAGTGAAATTAGTAATATAACATTTCAGATTTCTCAAAATTTTTTATAATTTTATAACCGGCGTTGAATAACCGACGCATTCCTGAGTTTGCGACAATCGATATTTAAATCAGTAGCCTTTGAACCTAACCCAGAAGACAAAGGAATTTCTGGATCTTGCATTGGGACAAATTGGCTATTCTTCGTGGATGGCCTTTTGATTGAACTACCCGCTTTTGCGTTATATGGAGAACAAACCCACGAAAACGTGTTGTATTTATTTATTATTTAAGATTAACCTCGCGATCAGCAGTTGACTGTGTTGCAACATCAATCACGAGAATGGAGAGTTAGTCCAAATAATTGAATTAACACGGAAGCATAACTCTGGCTGGTTGCTAGGCAACAAAATGACTTTTTCTTATTTTTCTTGTTATTTATGTTTTTGTATATCGTCTGTATATGTCAGTGGAAATAAAAGAAAATTGTTTTCATATAATTGCAGGAAAGCTAACATTATGGTGCCGAAATATGCAAACTTTCTATGGATCAGGATCTGAGAAAAAAAATTACGCTCCTGCGTTTAAAGAGGCGAGAATTTATTTACGCAACTTCATTTTTATTTCCTTTCCACTTAATCACAATGACTTCAAAGCAAAATGGTTCGGTAGACAAAATGGCGCTATTGAAGCGCAAACGTAAAACAATTCGAGCTAATATTACTCGCTTCATTAGCCAACTAAAGGTCACTTTGAATTCTACGTCGAATGCGGATATTGAATTTACTTGTAGTCGTATTGGTGAAATACTTAATGACATGGAAATAGTGGATATGGATATTCACATATTACTTTCAGATACGGAATACGAAATTGATGCATTGCAATGTCAAGAATATACGGATAACGCCAAGCGTGCCATTTTTGATACCAATCGTGCTATGAGAGATGATCAAAACAAGAATGAGAGTGTAGATTCACCAAATGTTACTAACTTTCCTATTCAAAATGCGAATTTTATGTCACCATAACAAAATGTAAAGCTACCGACGAAAAATTAGAGCCATTTCGTGGTGACGTTGAGCATTGGCACATTGGAACCTTGGCACGTTGAACATTGGCAATGTTTTTGGAAACAATTTAAAACGCCGGTAGATAATCCAAATTTATCGTCGTTTAATAAACATGCATTTCTCAGCGGATATTTAGAAGATGAACCAAAATGATTGGTTGATGGTAATGTGTAAGTAAGTTCTTCTAATTTGGAGGTAAATAAGAATAAAGAAATTCAAACATTTCTTGTTACTACTTTTCCACCCAGCATAGACGCAAAGAACTATAGCTCCTACTTCAGACTGTTACGTGCTACTAGATGGATTCTACGCTTTATCTTGAACTGTAGATCTCAAGACAAGAAAGTTGGAGTACTTGACACTGCAGAAGTATCTGATGCTAGAAATTACTGGATACAAATGGTTCAGAAAGAGTCATTTCCGTTAGAATATGAAGCTTTATCAACATCCAAGACACTGCCAAAAAATTCAAGCGTTACAAAATTCAGCCCACTATTTGAAAATGAATTAATACGATTTCCAATTTTGCAAGATGGATCTCACCACTTCACAAGTCTGTTGATACATCAAAATCATATCAAAATGCACCACCTAAGTGTCAGAATAGTGCTTTCAGAACTACGTTAAAATTTTTGGATTCCACGAGGTTGACAGGACATGAAACGAATTATTCACAAATGCTTACTATACAAGATGTAACGAGCAACTCGCTGCACTCAAATTGAAGTTCCTCTACCAGCTGATAGAATTAATAAAGTTACACCATTTTTCACATCAGGAATAGATTTTGCCGGCCTTGCACATATTCGCACTTTGAATCCTTCAGATACAGCTTACATTGCACTGTTTACCTGTGCAACGACAAGAGTCTTACATCTCGAACTTGTGTCAGATCTTTAGACAGATCAGTTTCTTTCAGCATTGCAGCTATTTCTGGGTCGTAGAGGACTACCACATACCACCTATAGTGACAATGCTGCCATTTTCCAAGCTGCAAATAAGGCTAATACTTCTATGGAACACTCTTACATCTACTAAAGTGCAACAGGTTTACGCTGATAATGGCATAATTTGGAAGTTCATCGCACTCAGAGTGGCTTGGTGAAAAGTTTTGTGGGAACGCCTAATCGGATTAGTGAAAAATTGTCCTCGTAAATCTCTTAGTAGGGCATTATTAGACAAAGAAAATCTATCCACTGTACTTGTAGGGATTGAAACCACCCTTAACAGCAGATCTCTAGTATATGAAGAGGAAGATACGACAACACGGAAGCCTTGACACCGGCACATTTCCTAACGGGTAGAAAATTAACAGCTATACCCACAAATCTGAATAACAATTCAAGACTTACGAAAAACAAGAAGACGTTTTAGATATATTTTGGAAAAGATGGTTCAAAGAATATCTGCTGCAACTGCTCTCTTATCACCAAGTTCGCAATATTCATAACTCCTTCAACATCCGATCTTGTGCTACTACATAAGGACGTCAGACCCAGACACATGTGGAAGAAGACCCGGATTACCAATCTAATTAAGGGAAGTTATGGGGAAATTCGAACATGTGTGTTAAGAGTAGATAGAAAGACTATAAATCGACCTGTACAGGTCGATCAGGGTGGGGAGGATATGTCGACATAAATCTCGAGAATGGAGAGTTAGTCTCAATAATTGTATTAACATGGAAGTATAAATCTGGCTGCTTGATAGGCAATAAAATAACTTTTTCTTATTTTTCTTGCTATTAATGTTTTTGTATATCGTCTGTGTATGTCATTGGAAATAAAGGAAAATGGTTTACTTATTGCTGTAAAGCTAACAGACTGTACTTCTTAATACATAACAAACATCCCATGGTTAACACGATGGCAAGGGTATTCTAATCCCATTAGGTTGGGTTCGTCCATTATTGAGGATGTTTCACTTCAGCACTGCGGTCGGTGATAGCCGGGAGCAGATATTGTAACAATCAGACATCCTCGGAATTCAAATTTGGGTCACATTTGTGGGAGGCAAACGCTCTGTCCCCTGAGTCACCACGCATTGTAATTTTTTTTCTTCACGATACATTTGGCCTATAATTGATTAGCAATATAATTGCAAATATAATATGGGCAATCAGCTTGTATTGCATAGTCCTTGCTTCATGCATATTTTGATGTTTGATAAAATTAATTTAGCTATTTCGCGTATTTCCTCAACAGTAACTAATAACCAAGAATAACCAAGTTAACACAGGGGGATAGAACGTTCGTTTCCCAATAAGTTGACCCAGGTTTGAATCCCAACCAGTGGTAACTGGTAGATACAAATCCTGCACCCGGCTCTAACTGACCACAGTGCTGAAGAAAAATATCTTCAATGGTATCTTGGGTTTGAATCCCTTCCGTCGTGCTAACCATGGGAGGTTTTTGTTTTTTTGCTCTACATATAATGCAAAAGCGGGTCAGTTAAACCAAAAAGACCTCCACGAAGGCTAGTTTGTCCTAATGCTTAATCCATACGTTCCCTTGTCTTCGGGGATGGGTTCAAAATTACTAGGCTACAGAGTTGAGCATTGATAGTCGTAAACTTGGAATTTTGTCGGTGGTTCGACGTTGGTTAGAAAATAAAATTTTAATCATAGAGTATGAAATTAGTAATTATTGAGATACATACACTCCAGAAATATTTGGAGAAATAAATAATGATTAAATAACTGATGTCAATTGCTTCAAATAGAAGTTAAACTAAATTTCAAAATGTTCCCTCTCTCAAATACAATATTATTATAGAAGACATGTCAAAAAATTATTTAAGCATATAAAAAATACATACAAAAAATACATATAAAAAATTATTAAGAGTATCAACCTTCTAAAATACCAAAAAAAATTGAAGCATGAAAAAAAATTTGAAGTCTAATATTTGTGGTGTCCTATGTTATTACATTTCCTAAAAAAACTTTTCTTTACATAGTTTGGAATATATTGTGATGAATATAAATTATATGAGCTATTTCCGAAAAATAAACCCTATTTTAATTCTATAAAAATTAGCAATTTTTTTTAATGTGTCTCAAATTTTGGCTAGTTCTTTTGTGAGTTTTCTGTTAGTCTCATAGATTTGAGAATCGCAAATTAGTTATATTGCTCTAAGAGTTTAAGATTAGTCTCCTAACTTCGAGTGTCTTATATCAATTTTACTGTTTTGAGTGTTCAACTTAATCTTTTCAACTTTAATACTTTGAGGGATTTATATCAGTACATTTTGTAGGGTAAACTAACCAGTGAAGGAACACTTAAGCTTCGCTTGCCTTTTAAAAAATAATATTAATTTCAAAATTCGTAATTTTAGTTAAATGTCAGTGTCAACATATTTGTTACTAATTGCAAATTATGTAAAAAAATTGTAGAGAACTTACACAATATTGTTTTAAAGTTTTGGAGGTTTAAATAACAAATACTAAGAAGACCAAGTGAAGGAACAGCTCTTACCAGTGAAGGAACACAAAATTGCCCAGTAAAGGAACACTTAATTTTGGTTATTTTTTAATGCTCTTTATGAATTTATATGCCATACAAATATCTAAAAACAAGCCTATTCCTTAAATTATAGCATATAAATACTTGGAAAATTTTAACTTCTTTTTGTAATTATGAATTGAAAATTAAAGTGTCAACATATTAACATATACTGTTTATTCACTGGGAAATCTATGCCCAGTAAAGGAACATGCCTGTTCCCTCACTGATTAGAAGTTGTTTTTCGTATTTGTAACATACTTTTGATGCGGAATATCACTAAAGGTACAAAAAAAAATTAAAGTTTATCTTTTATTTTCATTAACTTAGAAAAAAACCCAGTAAAGGAACACTTGTTCCTTCACTGGTTTTTCATCGTTTGATGATCCAGTGAATAAACACCCCCTTATCTCAGTACTTTATTATGCTATGATGCTTAAAAAAATGAATCGTAACTTCAATAACTATATTTTGAATTCTCCTTTTCACAGTGAGAAAATAAAACTATTACATGCAATTAATTCCACTTCAATCATATAAATACAAACACTCACCTTATAATTTTTTCAAAGAAACAAGGTGTTGCAGTGATAATAACAAATTCAAAAATTTTTCTAGAGAAGTCTATTCGACCAGGTAGTCTAAAACATTGCTAGATGACTTCCTATTGTTTGGATGTAAGCTATTGTTACCAATCAATCTAAAGAAAAACTTTCAAATTCTTATTTTTAATCAATATATATGAAATGTTCCTTCACTGGTTAGTGTTCCTTCACTGGTTGGTTTACCCTACATTTATTTTTTATGTCCATTAGTCTCATTAATCATTGTTTTGAGTATTTCATCTTAGTTTTTATCCCTTTGGATTTATTTTATGAGTCTCATTATATTGAGTGATTATTGACTCTTAATATTTTCATGTTTCATATGAATATTGCTATTTGAAATGTTCATATAAGTCTTATTATTTAAGTATTAAGACTTATAGTTGAAGGTATTCGATCTCAGCTTTTTTTAAATTTGAGAGCTTCATATAAGTTTCGTCTGACGTAGTTAAATTGTATCACTATAAAGCAAAAGGTAATTAAACACATTTAAAAATTTTGGCAGCTTGTATGAATATGAAAGTTTTCTCATTTTATTTACATCTAAATTAAAATTTTAGTTTAGTCTTAAGACTGGAAACACAGTCTCGGTGCATTAAATCATTCCATAATTGTATCGAACAATAACCATCGGAATTTTGACATATTATCTGATCAATAACATTTGCTTAAGGAATTATCAGCTTCATAAACATACCATCATTCAACTGCATGTTCAATATTTAATTTATAACTGAAGCGGAAATTCCCCAAAAGTTTGGTATTCCGATCGGCGAGCCATCATAAATAGAATTATTTCAAGAATACTGAACATAAATGGTCATATCACACAGATATAAAAATTTTGGTAAAATTTCCGCAGTGTATAGAAAAGACAGTTCTGGTAAAAATAACCCTAATTCTGGTAATAAAACCAAAAGATACGGTATTTAGCCATTCATATAGTAGCGGTTTCCGTTCATATGGTAACGGTTTACCAAGAATTCTGATTTGATTAAAACTATAATTCTTATTGCCATACACTTAGTAAAAAATACAAAACTGAAAGGTAAATTAAAGCCAAATAAATGGTTTTATGCCTGCTATTGGATATGATGATAAAATTACCAAACTTTTCCATTTAAACAAATTTTATCACACAATATAAAAATATATTTCTTTGGAAATTTTACCAAAATCGTCACAACTCTTTGGTAAAAATTACCGAGCTTTAGGTGTTCTCATAGAGACAGAAACATGGTAAATTTTACATATTCAGGTTGCTTTGACATTATTCGTTTCTCAGTACACAAATGATAAGCAACTATTACTTTCATATTATAAATATATAACTGAAAATATTAAAAAGATAAAAAGAAATTTTATTTTTATAAAAAAAAGAAGATAAAAAAAATGAATAGCGCAATCATTTGCAATGGGTTGGTTTAGTTTTAAAATGAGAAACTGTAAAAATGTACTAAATTTTAAAACTTTATAAGCCGGTGTTTCATAGCTGAGTGCTTGTTTGAAAACAACAAAAGTGTAAATTAATTTTCAAACAAATATTGACTGTTAAAATTCTAAACGCCTAAATAAGAAATTAAAGAATATTGGTAAAGCAAAAAAAATTACAAATTAAATGAGTTAAAATGTGCTTTTCTTTGCTAACTTTCATTATTTTCAGAAAAATAACTTTGAATCGTAATATCAGAACCCCATGTTAAAATTTAAGTTGAATAATATTATTGTACAATAAAATTTGAGAAGTAAGGTAATAGGGTTCAAATGAGCATATACAACAAGAAAGAAAAAACTAGTAAAATTTCCCTACTGCAGGGTAATGACAATTCTGGTAAAAAAACTCCATAATTTCAGTTAATAAAACAAAAATATACGGTATTTAAACTATTGGCTTAGAAATTTTGCCACTCATACAGTAACAGTTAACCGGAAATTCTGTTTTTCAAAATTTACCATTTTTATTACCATGCATTTAGTAAAAAAAATACTAATCTGGAAAGCAAATTTAACCTAATTATTGTTTTCTATGCCTAGCTCTAGGATATCATGAAAAAATTACCAGATTTTACTTCATTTACCAAATTTTATCACATATTATCAACAGATATTTTATTGCTAATTTTAACAATACTAAAGAAATTAGTTAAAATTACTAAAGCGCTACATGTGAAAATTACTGAGATTTGTTGCGTTTTCATAGAGCCGGAAGCACGACAAATTTTACAGCATTATGGTAGGTTTCATTATCCTTTTTTTCACAGTGTAGGTTTCATCAAATTTAACCCAAAAATATCTAACATTGCGCTTCTAACTCAAAGAGGATAGAATATACATTTTATAATATGTCAAAAAAATGTAATTGTCTTCTTACCGTTCCGTGCATTCTTATTGGACAGAAATATCACATGATATAATCATTAAAACTTTAGTTTGTCATCAATGTAAAAATTAATAAAAGTCTTAACAAAATTTGCCGCGATGACTTAGTGGTTAAGGCACTTCACTGTCATTGTGAAAAACAGGGACTCCATCCCTTAAGGCAACGGCTCTAAGTTCACCCAGCTTCAGATCAAAGGGTACAAGCTTGACTAGGAAGTAAAGGCAGCCTGCTAGCTGTGCTGACAATATTGCCACACAGCTCGCTGTTGGTCTAGAAATTGGGGATCCATGACCCCGCTGCCCCATAACGGGCAAAAGCGGCAATGCTTAATGTTACTTTTTTTGTGTGTATATTATAACTGTATTTGGGTGTATATTATAATTTAATCTCATTTCTCTGTTAGTATGTTTGTGATTTTGATAATTGCTCAAAATTAAAGGATTAAAATTCGAAGTGTTGTGTTGTTTGTGATAAAATAATCACATGATATTGAGAGGGCGTAGTACCTAGAGAAATAACAATTTCTTTTAATTAATTGGATATATTTTATAAAAATAAATTTGTTATTTTTGGAAAAATATGCACTTTAAGAAATGGATGCTCAAAATTTCATGAAACTTTCTTCGTTTTAGGCGAAATTGTTTCCTGGTACATGCTCTAAGCAAAAATTCAGTCAAACTTACAAAATAGCTATCGTCCATTCTTTGAGGAAGGGATTTTCGACAAAATTAAAGAAATATTTTGTCATTCTTTTTTATCCAAAAGAAAAAAAAATGTACAGGATTGTTGTTGATACAGGAGTTTCATTGTCTTGTGGATTGGATTCAAATTACAAAGTTACGGCGTTGAATATTGGTAGTTGAAAACCCTAAATTGTGTCGTCTGTTCAACGACGGTTATAAAATAAAATAAGTTTACGTAGATGCTCGAAGATGGATTCGAACCCGGGATCTTCACAGCACGAGGCCAACTTCTTGACCACTTTACCGACCGGTCAGCTTGCTTCGTTACTTTGTTTTCCATCGCCTATTCTTTATTCAAATTTCGTCTACGACGCACTGCAATGAAGTTCCGAGTTGAGGAAACATTTTCGTCATATATTTGAGAGCTCGCGTTTTGTCACAAATAGTGCGATTTCGTAACGAAATGACTCTTAAAAATAACGAAATACAGCTCAAGGATTGCAGATTTGTCAAAAGTGAACATTTTATTTCCGTCGGTGTATGATTTTTACAACCAAATTAAAAAATAAAAATTAGTTAAAATTTTATTGTATATTTATTATCATTTATTTAATATCTATTGTCCATGCCACAAAAATTTATATGCTTTATTGATTTACAGTTACCTTACTTAAAATTTCTTTTATTTAATTTATTTTATTATCATTTATTTGATATCTATTGCCCATGCCACAAAAATTTATATGTTTTATTGATTTACAATTACCTTACTTAAAATTTACGAAGGACTGTATAATGTTTTTTCCAATTTTTTATTTGATAAGTTAAATATAGAATTTGAGTGTCATACTTCTGTTTCTTCGAATTGGGTTGAAATTACTATATAAAGTCTAAAAAATAAATTACTTTCTAGAACGAGAAGCTCATAAACGATTTATCATGCTCTACAATATTTTATCAAAAGAAAATGTCGGTATTTTCTTTACTTGAAAACAGGGAATTTGATATAAAAAATTTCTAAAGTATTTCTTTATGGAGCCATAAATCTGAAGCAAATTTGACAAATTGAAGGTATCTTAAGCATTAATATTTGATAGCAAGATAGCATTTGAGGGCTGTTTGTGAAACAGATGAAAGGATTTTTATATAAATATCTTTCATAAGTTGCAAAGTAGAAGTTGATTTTAAAGAAATAGTTCAAAAAATGCATTTACTGAGTTAAAATATAAATAAAGCAACTGTATGCACACGGAAATTTTTTTTTTGGTAAATTTACCTTACTGTATGAAAATGACATTTCTGATAAAAAAATAAAACTCTGCTTTATAAAACTAAAATATACTGTATTTAAATCATTCATTTGGTAATTTTTCCGTTCATATGCTAACGGCTTACCGGAAAATTAGAACTAAACATTTAGTAAAAATTATAAAACTTAAAAGTAAATTTCACGAAACGAATAGTTTTTTTTGCCATGCCCCAAGGTATTACGTTAAAATAGCAAATTTTAATGCATATAGATAATAAAAGCGTATTTTATTGTTAATTTTACCGAAATCATCAATGAAGAGATCCAGTAAAAACTACTGAGATTTTAGTGTTCCAATGGAGACAGAAATACGGTAAATTTTACCATATTCTGGTATTTTTGACCATACTTTACAATCGGTGCTTGGTGATTTGACGTGCAATTTAAAAAACAATGTGCTTCAAGTCATAGATCTTAAATCAGCTTGACAGCTATTAGCTTTCCGGCGCTAATGCTATTTAGTTCAAAATGGAATTTCAGAAAACTGTTAAAAAATTGATTGTCGAAATATTTTTGCTATATGTAGCTTATCAAACAAAGTTGCCAAGTATTTAAAAATCTCAAGCTTTAATTTTTTGTCGCTTTCTATTAAAGGAGGGGGTGGTATAAGAAATATTCCCAAATCTAACTGTGTCTCTCAAAAAGTAGTAAAGATCACTGTTTTCAGTTTTTAACTTTACATTACATTTTGTCTTTGCAAAGGAAAAAATTTATTACATTACTTAGATACGTAAAAAATGTGAAGATTTGTAAGAAAATAAAAAAATATTAAATAACATTTAAAAATTTGATCAAGAATTATCAACTGTTTAACTTAATTTAAGAAATATCAAGCGACCGCTCTGCAGCCTACGGAAATGAAACAACAGAATTGAAATTTGACTTGCTGAAAAGGCAATTTCTATGTGTGAACTTTAAGTATTTTCTGAAATTGCAATTTTTCAAAAAGTTAGTGTTCTTTGGTTAGTGCTATTTTCTTAAAAATGTTTTCCCTTTTTTTCTAAAACGAGGATCATACACCATTTATTGTAAAGAGAACCGCAGGAATTTTTTTATTTTACTGAAATTGAAAGTAAAAAAAGAAATAAAAATCATTTGTAGTCAAGAAATCATAAAAGTTTTTCAGAATTAATATTTTTCAACTCATTTAATGCTTTCAAATAATGTAAAAGTGATGACTTTGCATTCAAAAAGTCTATCATCAAGGAGAATTTATTCTAAGTGTAAACCAAATGTTCTCTCGTCTTTTGGATTGAGTTCAAAAATACAAGACTACGAAGTTAGATATTAATTTTGTTTCAAACTGGATTCAGACCTGCGTTTAAACGCTGGTAATTTAATGATTAAAAATAGTGTTTTTGCACAATATTTAAATTGCTTTACGAAATATTTAATTTATAAAATAAAATCTACTGTAAAGCTTTGTAACGTCAGATATTAATTCATATTTCAATTAAAAGAATAAGTATGAACTAAACCTGATAATATTTCTTAGTAATTCAATTTAATAGTTTTATTAGCAAGTGTTTCATATGTTATACATTAACATTACTTTTTTAATAACTATTGCAAACGATATATAATTTAGTAAAAAAAAAACAAGTTTTTGTTCTACAGTTTATTGATGCCTGTCTATGCTACAATAGAGTAAGAAAGGAACTATTCTAGAATTTTTTAGACACCAGAACAAATTTTGCACGAGAATCAAAGGAATTCACGAAACTTCACACATCCTCCAGTTTAATATTGCTGGTAGGAATTTTGAATGTAGGTTATCACTTCGCCAGGTATTAGTTGTCATGGTTACTGGGATGTATTACAAGATTTAGCATTCTACAGCACTTTATATTTTTACCCACGAGTAGCGTAGAAACTTTAAAATCAGATTTCAATTTCCGCTTAAATTACTATAAGGTTTAATATTCACTATACGGTTTCATTTTCACAATGCAAATAAATATTATAGATTGTTTTTATTTTTCATGACTTATGTAATATTCGTATTTGAAATTTTTAAAACAGAGGATATAATAAAGTTATATTTGCATTCTTTTAGCTTATGCTTTTTTTTAGAGAATCAATTAATCTATTACTTTTAAGGCTGAGAATCATCTACTACAACAGTTTCAACACATAAAAGACTTAATGTCTGCTTCTTGCTTTAATAATGTTTAAAGAAACATAAAAAATTTGAATTATTCCAGCATTTGCCTATTATATCGGAATAATGCTTACAGCAAACCAACGTTTCACAAATTTAATGCCTGAAAAATCTAAAAAAAGCAGAACTGACTCTGCCTTTAGGACAAAAGTGTTTTGTTCTGCATTTTTCGTGTAAGTTTTTAATATAGTTTGTTGAATTAAAGAATTTTATTCCAGATACTGCTTATAAAATTGGTGACCATGAGCAAAATACAAAACTGTAAAAAATTGAATAAGTGAAGCTAAACTATAAATTTTTATTATAGTTCTGCATAAACTATAATAAAAATTTATATTTTAGTTTCACTTATTTAATTTCTTCAGTTTAATAACTTAAAATGAATATATGAAGAAAACAATTTTGGTAAATTTAGAGTGCGTTAAGGGTGATATAGAAAAGCATAATTCTGGTTAGTGAAACCAAAATATACTGTATTTAAGCCATTTACTTGATAATTATTCTGTTCATATGCAAGCGGTTTACCGGAAAATCTAGTTTTCAAAATTATTACCACATATGTTAAAAAAATATAAAACTAAAAAATAAATTTTATCGAATAAATAGTTTTTGTGTCATGCTCTAAGGTATCATGATAAAACTACCTACTTGTACAGCATTTACAGCATTGAAATTGCAGATCTTATTAACTCACATTTAGTAAAAAATATAAAACTGCAAAGTAAATTTAACAAAACAAATAGCTTTTGTATCATGCTGTAAGGCATCATTATAAATTTAACAAATTTTACCACAGTTGCCAACTTTTATGACAGATTATAAAACCATATTTTATTGTTTATTTTACCAGAATCATTACCAAAGCAATTTGGAAAAATATATCGAACTTTTTGGTGTCTAAAGCGAGCTTTTTGAGCCAGAAACACCGTAAATTTTATCATATTTTGGTTTTTTTTGACAATGCGATTTTTTTATTAGTGTAGAGATTGGCCCACTTAATGAAAATCTCAAATGTAAAATTCAAGTACTAAAAGCAATGTATAAAATAAGCTTTGGAGAGAATAAAAAATTTAAAGAAAATGAAATGTTCGTAAATGGCTATCCATAAACTAATGCATTTTGATAAACATGCACAAATAATTTTGGTGTTAACTCATTAGGGGCAACCTAAATCATAATTTCAATTTCTAATTATTCCATGAAAAAAGATATTCATAATTTTTGTCTATGTTTTAGTTGAAGAATTTTTTATCCATAGAATGAATCAATTATAACGTTTAATTCAAGAGGCATAAAAAGATATCAGAAAAAACGTAATTTAATCTAAAAAAGTACTTCTATTGTTCAACATTAATTTGCATTAAAATCTTTATCGAAAATGAATTCAAATTGTCAAATAAGAATTGGTGGTTACAAATTAATATTTATTTGAGGAAAAGACAGACATGATATCGAAACCCGTCAATTTAAAGATGAGAAAAGTTTTAAGAAAATGTTTGAACCAGTTTGATTGTGTAAGGTATTTCAAGTAATAGCTGTTCAATCCTTCTTTGTTTTATTCTGGCAATCAAATAGGTTTTGATATTCTTAGTCCCAACTTCTTAACTAACGGTTTGTCAGATTTCGATATCGTTTTTATTTCCTTTTCTCATAAATATTTATATACAATCCATAATGTTGTTGACTAAAAATATATAACAAGGGATTATATATATTCTAAAGAAACAGGCTACATTTACGAAAAAAATCCTGTTCGTTGGTGTACCTGTATAAAACTGTTTGTTTCACAAAAAATCTGCTATTTAAAAATTGAATCCTATTTTTTAAGCAGATAATTACTATTATTTTAACAACAAATTCCGTTATATTGACAAGCAATCTATGTTATTAAAAAAAATCTATTTTATAGCTTGGTCATTATTTTTTTATAACCGTCTTTGAACGACCAACCCAGCTTTCGGGTTTACGATTACTAATGTGCAACTCCATAACCTTGTAATTTTGAACCCAATCCAGAAGACAAGGGAACTCCCGGTTCAAGTATTGAGTGAAATTTGAATTCGTGGTAGACTTTTTGATGGAAGTAAGACGAATTTACGTAACATGAAGAGGAAAACCACGAAAACCTCTCACGGTCTTCCTGATGACAAGGGGACTCTAACCCATTATCTATCAACCAGTGAGGATATTTTACGCCTGAACTGTGGTCGGTGCGAACCTGGTGCGGAATTCGTAACGATTAGCCCGATTCACCTAACTCATTGGAAGGCTAACTCCCGATCCCCCAAGCCATCATGGCTCGCTATGTCACTGTTGTAGTCAGTGAGAGTTGAGAGCATTATTTGTACGACCAGTAGACGGAATTCGAACTTGGGTTAGCTCATTAGATCCATAATGTCAGCTCATTAGATCGCTCTAATGTCTTCGTATAAAAATAAATCTTAAACTGTTTCTTTAAAGGAAAAAATTCTGTGAAAAATATGTTTTTTTCCCAACAGAATTTACAATTATTTTTTTTACTGTGCATATCATTATGGAACAGTTGTATATCATACTGTGCATATCATTATGGAGCAAGTAAATCTTGAATTTTCTTAGTTCGTAAATAATAGCAAATGCATGAATAAAAATAAAGTTTAGGAAGCTGAAATCTACTTTTATATCCAAAACTGTTTTTAAAAATTGCATTTTAATTATTTTTCATTTGTCTTATGGCAATCCCAAAATTTTCATTACAATGTCAGCAATTTTTATCATTATTATCACATTATATTTATCGCTAGTAAAAAATAAAATTACATCTATGACAATAAATTAAATTTGACGCTAAATAAAATCTATAACAAGTTATTTTATGCAAGTTCACAATTAAACTAAAATTAACAAATATTTTTTTACTGAACTTATTATAGCATTATTTTCTATTTCACAATCGCTTCTGAAGTTCTTTCCAAAGATTTTTTTATTTCACTTTCACATATTATTTGTAGAGAGTTGTTGTTGTCAATTTCAAAATTAATTGTAGCAACTTCTTTTTTATCAGCAAAGAATAGACAGAGTAGACGGAAGTGCCCCGTAAGCTTTTATCTGTCACAATATCTCAATGTCTGACATTCTTTCCTGAAAAGCAAAGAAAAACCTTCTCTCTAATAGATTTGAAAAGTTTCCCATTCAGCATTTTTGCTCGTGGCATCAACATGAAGTTGTAGTAATGGATTACGCCCTTACTCATTTTTCTCGAAAGTCAAAAATCTAAACAACCGAAGCACAACAAATCTTTAATGGATTTTTTTTCAATAGTCACTATGGAGAAAGGTACAAAAAGAAACAATTTGAGAAAAAAATATCAAAAATTATTATTTTTAAAAATACCATTATGATTTTATTGAAATGAACAGAAGAATATAAGCTCAAAACTAAGTTTCCTTAAAAACTGCTAGATTTTTTTCTAAAGAAATATTTTTTAAACTAACTACATTGTAAATACAAAGAGAAAAATAAGTCATCATTAGATTACTACAGTTCTTGTTTAAACAAGTACGGAAAACAGAGGGTTTTCCTCGTGCATTTTTTAAAGGTATTTCTTTTACAGAAAAATTTCTATGTATTTTTATTTATTTAATATGTATGTATTCGTACATGCATGTGGTGGATAGAGCAGTTTTGTTCTTAGCCTTAACATTAAGTTATAACAATGGATATACGCCCTTTCTCATTTTTCTCGAAAGTCAAAAATGTAAAGAACCTAAGCACAACAAATCTAGTTGCTTTGAAAATGGTGCAAAAAGAAATTAAAAAACATTATTTAAAAGAAAACACCAGTATTATTTTATTGCAAAGAAAAAGAAAAATGTAAGCTCAAAACCAAGTTTTCTTAAAAACTATTATATTTTCTTCAAAGATATGTCCTTTAAAGTGAGTAAAATGCAAAAAAAGAAAAAAAAGAAAAAGAAACTGAGAAAATTAAAAATCTTTTTTAAAATTTCGCAAAACCTTGTTCAAAGCGCGGTTTTTGCTTGTGCATTTTCTAAAGAACCTTTTTGTATAGATATTTCTATGCATTGTTAGTTGTTTAGTATGCACTGTAAAAAATGGATACTCAAATTTCACGAAACTTCTTTCGTTTTTGATCTTACCATCACAAATTTCCATCAGATATTAATTATTCGAGATATTCTGCTAACATGATGTTTCTTGATATTCATAGATCGCAAAACATTGCTGTTCTCGGAAGTGAAAATAGTTCTTATGTGTGTAAAAGCGTGAGAGTTTAGATGTGTTAGATTCAAATTAGTTCCATTAATCAAATATGAACTCTATTTGCTTTTAACTTGGAATAAAGTGTTCTTTCATACAATTTTTTAGGTTTTTAACATTATATTTCGAAGGATATTACACCCTAGTTTCTACAGCATATTAACCCTTTACTTAAGGTGTTCTCTGTTGTACCATCACATGTGGTACACATGCTGCACCAACCGTAAGCACAAAAGGCTAATCTTCACATTATTACTAATTTCTGCATTTTAGTTTTGTAATAATATAATAATATTGTATTAATACCGAATTTATATAAAAAAATAATATTTTTTGTTCAATTATTTCACGTTGTTAAAAACAGTTTGTATATTATTTCCCATTTAAAACTAAATAGATCAACATTCTTTTAGCTGTCATAAGTTCAGCATGCAACGAGCTAGAAATATGAAAGGATAGTTTATATATATATATGTTATGTGGCTTAATTTGCTTCATTACTTAAAAAAAAATCCTTATTTTTGAGTAGACTAGTTCTGAAAAATTTCTTATTAAATCAATTTAGAGCATTTATAAACTATATTCCACAATCAAATCCTTTGTTGTTGCATTTTAGACTTAATGTTTTATGTTTACTAATGTAATCGAATAAATCAGATGTAAGTTTGGTACTGGAATTGTTAAGATGAAAATATTGGAGTTATAAAAGTTAAGTTTTATAAATATAAACCGACCTCCCTTGTTTTCTTTCTTTGTAACTAATGTTTAATAAACTTATTTCCCAAAAGTTTGCTATTTTTATAGCATTTCTTTGACAACTAATTCAGCCTATTTGTAAACTATATTTCTATTTCGTTTTCTGAAAATTTCCTTGAGTGTAGCAATAATATTATCCCAATTAGTGTTCTTTTCAAAAACTTACATCTTAGACAACTATTTCTAACTTTGTTTTATTATGAAGATATACTTTATTTTTATGATTCCATTCCTAGAAGTCTAATGAAAAAAATAACTAATAATTATTAGATAGCTCAAGGTGAAATAACTTTAATAATGCCTCTAAGGTTTTCTTATACAGGAACACCAAGATTTGAAAGATAAATAAATGAATAAAATGTAAAAGTTGATAGATAGAGCATCAAAACTATATTGAACAATGTTAGAAGGAGATTCTAGATTCAAATGTGCTTCAGAAACCCTCGTTATAGTTATCAATAGAAGCTCTCTTCTCAAGTGCTTATTCGCTACAAACATCTTTTGAGATCAATTACCTGGAGAAGAATTAAATTGGGAGAATAATCAATTGTTCTATAGATATTTGTATGCTTAGTACCAATTTAATTATAAATATTATACCATTAAGACCGAAAACCAGCTCTAATATTGAATTAAAATTAAATTAGATTTTTTAAGACTATAAAAAATAATAATATAAAATATTATTCTGGAAAATCATTTGTTTTGATTTTAAAAAGGTTTAAACATACATAAAATGTCTCAACATATTGAAAGTACAAGATAAGTTTCCTTAAGTTGTCCTAATATGCAAGTCCTAATAATAAAAGTTAAGTTGTCCTAATATGAGTTAGTAGAAAGATAATAACAAAACATATTTTATATGTAAGCTCTAAATATTAAAACCTTTGTTTATCGCTATTTATGGACAAAAAAAATATAACAAAGTACTCACTTGTATTTTATAACAGTCGTTAATCAGCCGACCCAATTTTTTGAGTTTACGACTGCCAATGTTCAACTCCGTAGCTTTATAATTTTGAACCCAATCCGGAAGACAGGGAAACTCCTACTTTGAGTAATGGGAGAAATTTATATTCATGGAGGACTTTTTGATGGAAATAACCAGCATTTGCGTTACATGTAGATGAAATCACGAAAACCTCCCATGATTAACTTGGTTAACAAGGGGACTCTAACCCATGATCCGTTTGACTGAAAATAGTGTACTTTTAAATGATGACCTTAAAAGTTTAACAAAGGAATTTTCCTTTCTTCATCACACATATTCACACTACTCCCAATTAATGGCTTCTGGATTCTTACTTCAGTTCTTAAAGAACCCTCACTTATGTTTTAAGCAGTTTGAAGCCGTACCAATTATTTCCTTTGATAACAATAGCAAAGTAGCATATAAAGCAACTATCGCATATTAAGAACCTTTTCTAAACTTAAAAGAAACAAACCCTTATTAAATTACGTTATGCATGTAACGGATTAAATTTTTATTTATAATACATACATAAATCTACTAAAAATATAATTTATAAATAGAAAACCTTTCAAAGATTATTAGAATATTGTTTTAACTCAGAAAAATCTTCAAATTTGTTATCTTAAAATCCATTTAAAAGACAGTGTATCTTCCTCTTAAAAGGAATTTGCAACTGCAGGAGTTTTAATTATTTGCTATTCCCACAAACATACCAGAAATATTTAAGATTACAAAAGAACAGTTTCTGCGTGTATTTTTTTAAAAAAAAGTGACAGCATTTTCTGAGCACATAAGTAATGGTTATTTTGAACAAAAATTTATCATTCAGAGCTTAGACCTTTTAATATTGATATGTTTCAAATATTTCAAGGCATAGTAAGGTAAAATGTGAACATAAAATTTTTTAGATGTAAGCAAAAGAATAAACAAGTAAGACTAAGTTAAATGTAACGAAAGGTTATAACTAATTTAAAGCTCTTTTATTACATCAGTACGGCATATTATAAAGCAGATGTTTTTTCATTTTTGTAAATATTGGGCCCCAAAACTTGTTTTTAATAAATAAGTATTAACTGAGTCTAGAATCACATTTTGACTCTTTTTCTAACAAATAAAAATGGAATACTGGATATAGTCTTTTAAAGATGTATTTCCTGAGTGAAACTATCAGTATAAGACATTTTCTGTTATTGTTTTATTCGCTATTTCTATAAATTGACTCAGATTTTGGCATATTGTAGAATGAATTCTACCAAATAGTCATGCAGATGAATAAAGCAAACGTCTCCGAAAATTGTTTTTAAATTTGGTTTCCCAAGATGAAGAATTGCGTGTAAGATTTTTCTACATGGCTAAACTAACTGCTTATGAATTTAACAATTTACGTAAATATTTCGTTACGAATCACTTTTTTTCAACTGCATTATAAGAATACAGTAAGTGAGAGTGCAACCAAAAGTAGTTAGGATCAGACCCTTATCAACTCTAAACCAGTTTAAACCAGTCAGATAAATAGGTCTAATTTCACTCAAAGCCTTCAGCAACTTCAGGTGTTTTGACTTTCCAGAATTACCGCTCTTCAATAGTCCTTCTTGGTACATTATTTGAAAGTCTGATGCTGCCTCTTCCATTGTCTTTGGTATTTTTGCTGCAAATGTTATCAAACTGATGATAGAGATAGCGCACACAGTTATAGTTAACAGAGCCAGGGTTCCTGATACTGCTGATGGAATATAGTCCATCTGTCCTAGAGCTAAGGTTAATCCTAGATACATGATTATGAAGTAATCAGCAATCATCACAAACATGGTGATATTGACTTGATCCACGAACATTTTGCAATTTTCAATCAGCAAATGGTAAAGATGGATTTGTTGGGCAAAGCTACTGGTATAGATATTTGCTGTAATCGTTTCACTCTGCATTTTCATGCAACGACTCAGTTCATGGCATATAGTGGCGTGAATGATAACCGATAAGGATGGTAAGACATATCTCGCTGAAAAATAAACAGTCATGCAGATAAATATAACGAACGTCTCCAACGCCTGATTTGGAATTCGGTTGCCCAAGAGAAAGAATTGCACATAGGATTCTTCCAAATCGTACCACATGGCTAAGCTAACTGCTGATGAGAAAAGCAATGGCAAAACTAAAATGAATGCTAGAAAACCATTCACAATTCGATTTTCGTTTTTGCTGTTGAGTTTGAATTTATGAAGGTTCTTCAAAAAGATTTGAAGTCTTTGCGAGTGATACTGTAAATAGTTCCAAAGAACAATAGTAAAAATTAAACAGACATCCCCCATGAGACGATATTTTTCAAGACGTTCTTTTTCTCGAAATAGAGCGGCTAATGAGTATATTATAGCTGAGTATAAAATAATGCTTATTGGCGAAAAAATACTCGCCATCGTTTGTCGTAATTTCGAAAGAATTCCATGCTTTTTGGCTGGCTTCATGCTGATGCCGATTAAAGACAGAACTGTAAGTAACCAATTGTTTTCTGAAAAGGTTGTAAATTCTTTGTGTTTTGTCTTAAAAGCAGTCTTTCTCACTTTATCTTGAATTTTATTTAACATTTTCCGCGATAACATTGAAAATGCTTTATTTCTTATCGCTTTCATTTCAGCCATTAGAGATATAAACAGAATTTGTATGAAGTCTCGTTTATTTTTATATTGCCGAGAGTGTAGAATATTGAATACTGCATGAAATGGGTTTAACCTGTGTGTCTATTCTTTTGTCATTAGTTTCCTGAAAATCAATGTATAACGCACCATTTGCGTGAATAAAATGATAATCAATATTCCGATAGTGGCATTAGTTTTATAAGGCAAAGATCATCTTTTAAGAAAAGCCATTCATTAATTAAATATGGTTGTGAATCAATAACTCACATCACGTTAAGTTGCATGAAATTTAATAGAGCATCAGAGGATAGATAATTTGTTAAACCCACAAAATTATCATTTTTGGAATAAATAAACTAACTAGTTCTTAGAAAAATAGCATTGATAAAAATGCATAACTATTTTGCATGTTGTTTTTATGTTTACTTTGTACCTCAGTTATTTTAACATTGTTTTTGAAATAGAGGAAAATTCATATATTTTTTTTGCTGTGAGTGGAATAAATATTTATAAAATGCTTTGAAATAATTTATGTTACTAATTAAAATTTATTTACGTAGAATATGTAGTTTGAAATATCTTTATACTTTAAGGAACTTTGAAATAACTTTATACTTAAATGAACTTTGAAATATCTTTATACTTAGAAAAACCTTTGAATTCTGATATACAGATTTCCGAAAGTTTTAAGTCACTTTTGATGCTGTTTGTTGTATTTGGTAGAAGTGCATTAGCATTAATTCAAATTAGTATTAACTGATTATAAATATGTCTTAAAATTGAAAAATTAAACTCTTTGTAAATCGTGATCTGCCTTTCATTGTGCTTTCTAATTAGCATAACAAATTTAGGTTTATTGCAATGGACCCAGATACCTATAGGTTAAATCGAAAATTATATAAACCGATCATGGTTTATTTCAGGTCTTTTGCAATGAGTAGTTTTTATCGATTTTAGATTTGCTTGCAAATATAAGTAAAAAATTTAATTTAAATAATTTTAACTATAGATTTTATTTTTCAATCAGATGCGTTAAAAAAAGGATTTAACGAATTAAAATTAATAATAAAGCTCTTATAGCAGGTTTGAAAAGGGTCCCCAACTCAACAGATATCGCCTACCGTTATAAGTATCTACTACATACACTAAATTTAGTGTTTTCCCCTAGGGGGCACTGGTCAGAGGTGAATGCAGCTCCCAGGTGAAACACAAATTTTTTATTGATATTTTATATAAAAAAATGTAATTAAAAATGTGATTTTACGAAAACTAATTGACTTATTTCAAATTTTGGACTTTGACATTTCAAATGACATTTTTTAAATTATGTATTGGCTCTTATTTCCTACAAAAAATTCTTATTACATAGTTGGTAGTAAACGTTTTAACAATTTTAAATAAAATAACAAAAAAACAAATAATTATTAAGAAGTATTTTTTCATGGAATTATCTATAAATAAACTAAATTTATAATTGCGTATAAAATTGTTTGATTCGTTTTAAAAGCTCTAGATATACAGAAAAATACTCAAAAAAAGGAATTTACATAAAGGGATCCAAACTTTCGACCGAAAACTTTTTTTCATGAGCATTTGGTAGTAAGTGCCTCCGCCTCTTATTTTCAGAGCCAAGAAACCTAATATTTAAAAAAAAATCTCATCTTTCTGTCGAAAAAAAGGATATGTTTAGAAAGTAAGTTTTTACGTTTGCATTTAAGGTTAAGACATCGAGCAATTAATATTGCATCATTAGTTCTGGAAAATCTAAACATTATCAGGATATTAACTTTTTTTGCGCGTTATGCTTTGAACTACCATATGTTGTACTTTGAACAACTATATGTTACTCTATATAACACTCATTTCGAGTTCTTTTTTTAAGCTTGTTACTTGATTAAATTTGTTTAATCAGTTACCATATATATGCAATAAAAACTTCAAAACATGATTTAATTTTTAAGAGGATTTTAAATATTTATGACTGACGAATTAGAATTGCAGAAACGGTACTGATGGAACGATACAAATTGAATTTTTTTTAGACATCTATGTAAGCTCTTTTTATGATATAAGTTGTAAACTTTATATTCCAAGATCACGAGCTAACATGCTTGAAAGTTTCACGGATTACAAAAGTGAACTAAAAAAAAACTATATAGAATTTGAGTATTATTATTTAGTAAAAAAATAATTCCAAGAAATTGAAGTAGTAAGATATAAGAAATACCAGAGGATATGCCAGTGGGTCTTACCCATGTTAAAACTTTTGCCATATATGTACACTTTTGCCATATACATATGACAAAATTTTGCCATACATTTATCGCAAAATTGAATGGTAAAATTTTACCATAGACAAAAGCACTTAGGGATCCTATGGTATTTTTTATGGCAAACGTAAGGTAAATTTTCTTAAGGGATTTGAAATATAAAACGTAAATTTTCCAGCAAAAAATGGAAAAATAAAGGTGAAAAAATTAACACGCGTGAAAATGCATTTTACTCTGATTTGCCTCACTCGGGTAGTGTTACTTTTGTTCTGTTCTTCATCTGTTTTACTTTCTGAGCTACTATTGTTTTTCTAGCTTCGTTTTTTCGCTTTTATTTTTCTATTTTTTGTCGGCAACCTTACGTTTTGTATTTCAAATCACTTATGTTCCTTTTCATTTAAGTCCAGCAAGTCTTGAAAATAGGCACCTGTTTTTGAGAGCGTGAAACACGTAGACTGTTATTTCCAATTTCTTTATTTTTGAAATGAATAAATTTTTGTTTAATCAAGTAACAGTTTAACTTAACTAGTGATTTTAACTGGAGGGCAAATACCTTCTAAGTAATCTACATTTATGAATTATTTCCCAAAAGTTATACAATTTAGAATAAAAACATGCTGTATAAGATATTAATGTTATCTTTCTCATATACTTTTTAGACAGACAAAACATTGATACATGGGGAAATATCAATCATTTGTATATGCTTGCAACATTTCTTTCCGAATATCATGTTTACTTCAAAACAGAGAGTTTTGAAATGTCCGGATGCTTTTAAAGAATTGTTTCGGGTATATAATAAATGAAGCTGACAGAGAAATGAATTTTTTGGACATTGAGAAATCGTTCTTAACACTGAAAAACAACAAAAATATGCTACTTGTCAAATTATCAGTTAAACAATGAAAAATAATGAAGTAAAACATAAATATTTATTTGCCGGTATAAAATAGTTTTTTTCTAATAACATGCGTGGTACAAAATAAAAGGTCATTAATTAAGTATCCAAGTAAAGCAGAGCCCATGAAACAGCAAACTAAGTGGGAGTGGTACAAAACTATTCATGAATTTTTTATTTTTTCATTAGAGGTGATATTAAATTATTAAAAATTCATTGTTCTAATATAAGTAAAAAATGGTGTTTTTCGTAGCTGCTTTTCAAGTTTTATAATCAATAAAATAAAGATTTAACTAAAAAAGGAGAAAAAAGCATTTTTATTCAAAACAAGCGCATTTTTTTTAATTATTTATTAGTGGTTTATAGGGACCTGAATGCATAACTAGAAAAAATAATTTATGTCTTTTATTTGATTTTATTTATTTTTCCAAATTATGGTTATCTGACCGAGTTTTAAGCCTTTTTTTAAAAACACTAGCCTTGTCTTGGCTTGTGTGGCTTTTCGCAAACATGCACTTAAAATTCCAAAAAAGTAAAATAACGTTCCAAAAAAAAACCTGTTGTATTTAAAATTTAGAAAATAACTTATATGGGTTTCTGATGTGTTTGAAATACTTGCCTCATATGAAATCAATAATATTTAATTGTAGTTATTACAAAAATTTCTATCTAAACATTGAATTTTTAAAATGTTTTAGTAAAAAAAATGTGTGTCGAAAATTAAAACTTTTACTCTGCTCATATATATATATATATATATATATATATATATATATATATATATATATATATATATATATATATATATATATATATATATATATATATATATATATATATATATATATATATATATATATATATATATATATATATATATATATATTTTAAAATCGCATTTATATAACACATTAAAAAATAACATTAGTGAGAGAATCACACTGAAAATTTTTATTATTTAAAATAAGACTAAATCAGATAAATTAATAGATTTTGCTTAGGATTAAGTAGGACAAAAGCAATGCGAAACTCTCTAATACTATAAAGTTTTAATAAAATGCATTACGGTTAAAGAGAGATGCTGTAATTAAAATATTACATTTTTTAAATTAATGTCCTGTCCAAAATCTTTGTAAAATTAGGGTACTAATACATTCTAACTAGTTGAACTGTGATGCACTATCTAATCAAATTTGATGTTGAACAACCCAAAATCAGTGTAAAGAAGCATTTTTGTCTAAGTTTGCACCAAATAGAGCTTTCATATAAAATTTAAAGGCTGTAAGTAAATCTAAATTTTTATAATGGGAAAAATTTAAGCCAAGCTCACGCTCCTTCACACCATACGTTAAATATTTTCTCTTCCCAAAATTCCAATGTTGGCGAGATTTAGATATCATCTGTTCTTTGTAATTGTAGATTTTTTGCATTTAAATACAAGTTAGTGATAGTGCTGCTGTTTTTTATTTTACTATACATTCCTTGAAACGAAAGTTTGCCGTTAACATATGTGCGTATGTTAATATTTTTGTAATAAGGATATTTAAATTTTAGTTTGCAGCAAACTGTATTTAATTTTACAATGCATTATTTTTATAAGCTTCGGTTCTGTTATATCTAGTTGAAATTCAACTTAATATTCTCTCTGTGCTACGCATGTTTTTGATTTACTAACTAGTTTTATTTCAAGAATTAGTGTATATATGCTTCCTAAATTAATAACTTTAAGTTTATATTTTCTCTTGAAACTAAGTATCCTGACTCTAATGTGTATAGTATCTTTCTGTAATTATAAGTATTTGTGCCATTGAATACTGAAGATGATGATGGCTACTTTACATCAAGTAGTATTAAGAACATTATTGGCATTTCACCACGTCGGGAATCATTTTTGGCGATACCCCATCTTGGTTTAAAGTAGTTGAAACTATATTTTAGTGTTAAGATGCGCTAACATTTTTTACAGTTTATATTCTAACATTAGGGAGATAAAATTACTTCATATCATGCGCTGTATTTTCAACACTATCATGAAGAAAAGTTGTAAATTTTTTCCCCAATACAATGAAAATGCTTTTAGAATTTTTGAAGAATTTGTTTCCCAATATTCTTTTTTACCTGTTTCGATGCATTGTTTCTATGTGTTGCTAAATGTGTCTTCATGGTACCTATAACCGGTACTAATTACCATTTATTTTCAGAGACGTGATGGCTCAGTGGTTAAGGCACTCAACTGTCATTGTAAAAGTTGGGGTTCGATTCCTAGTGGGGACTTAAAGCTTCAGATTTCGTGGTACCAGTTTGATTGAGAAATACAGGTGGTATTTGATCTACGCCAACCACATTTCCAGAATCAAGCCGTTGATCATGAAATTGTGGTGCCTTATCCTCCGAAACTCCCTGGCCTAAGACAAGCTGTTGTTGAAATGCTTTACTTCTTCTTCCTATTTATATCAAAAATTAAAAATACAACATTAAAAAATGTATTTTTTTAGTCAAAATTTTTTGAGATATTTTGAATTAGGTCAAAAATTGCTATTTGTTTATATTTGCTATTGCTATTTGCTATTTGTTTATCTTATTTCCGTAAAGAGGGTTCTTAAATTGAAGCTGATATTTGGAAAGACCATCCTCGTTTACCAGATGTACTAACTAAATTATTGTATTAATTCTAAATTGATGCATCTGATCAAATTAGGATAGGTCATTTAGATAAGCTTCTAGTTGTATTCTTTGTAATAAATTAATGATTTGTAGTTTAATCAAGCCCAGAGATCATTGTAGTTGGAAACCTTGTCGTGAGATATAATATGTTAGTTATGTATTTCCGTTTTGAATTTCCATACCAAACCACAGATCTGTTTTCCGTTTACTAGCTCTGCATACAACTTCATCTCTAAATACAATAAAAGCTCTAATAGATATGATTTAGGGAAAATTTTCGCAGAATAGGGATTTCCTGTTCTTCTACAAAATTCTTAACTTTGTCTTAGGGAACGTCTTACTGTGACATCAAAGTATAAATTAAAATGAATTTTTTTTAAATTCTACATTGGTATTAACTGATTGTTTGTATTTATGGTAAGTTATGCTTTTAACAGTTAAATAAAATCAAGAGTGATAAATAATGAAAATAAATTAAATTAATAATTATATATTATTTAAATAGTTTATTCATGGGAAATATATGATTTTCTCATGAGTGAACTGCTATTTTAAAATAGTAAAAAGAATGCAACGAATGGAAATGATGAAAAAGGCTCAGAAAACTAATGAAAATTGTTAAAAAATGGTTTGAAAGATAAAAATAAAAATTTAGAATTAAAACTTAATTAGCAAAATAATACATAAGCTTTTTAATTAACTGAATTAGATACAAATTAACTAGGAAAACATATAACCTTTTCTTAATTTAAATGATTTAAAAGCATGCTTTTATGATTATAGTATGCCAAGTTATAAAATGCGAAATTAAAGCATATTGGGAAGTGGACAATTTTTTAAAGAGTGTTCATATTATAGTTATATATTAATGCAATTGCATTAATTTACTATTGCAATTAATGTAATTATTAATGCAATTACAAATTTAATTTGATTTGACGATATTAAAGCAATATAATAAAACACCCTTTGTGGATATAACCATGTGGGTTGGAGATGTTGCTTTATATTTTTCGTAGTTTATGAATTTTTAATTCATTTAATTAAAGTTTTTTACTTACTAATATTAAATTTATTGTTTTTCCTTTTGAAATATTTTTTGTTAGTTTTTTTTAGTTTTCTGATGCTTTTTTCTCGTTTTCTTTTTATAACATTATATTAAGTGTCTTGCGTACTTTGCAGCTTTACGCGTAGTTTATAAAGTGTGGCGTTGCGGTCTGAAATGCAAAGTCCGAATTACGAATCTCTGACGTTGGACTACGTCGCTCGCAGCCGATAATTGACGTAAACCTCATACCTGAATGGAGATATGCGTGAAGGGCGAAATCAGCAAAATGCGCACAGTATGTTTTGGATATAACTTGGCCGCATCCTCACAGATTGCTCTCTCTCTCTCTCTCTCCCCGTCGGTTCTAGCTAGCAATCCGGCATGTTCTCGCCGGTTACCTTTTCGCAGTTTATTTCTATGCTGCTTCAATGTTAAAGTGGTTAAGTTTTATATATGTTAAAATGTTTTAGTTAAATTTACAAGTTTCCTAAATGTTAATAAAGATAGTTATTTATTTAAACTTAGTGTTATTTATGAAGAAACCTATAACACGTTCTCGGAAACATTTTCATGTGGAACGCTTTCCTAGAGTTATATTTCTTTTTAGAGTTTAAGTGGGGACTCTAACAAAGATACCAAATCAACCCCACAAGTGGTGACCCGGACTTAGAAGTTGTGACACCCTTCTGAATCAAAGAATGTGTGGAATTATGGATTACTATTTTTCTTGAACGTGGCTGGCCTACCTGGTACGCAGTGAGTAGTTACTTCCTGGTTAATGTTTCTCTTTTTCAGAGCTGTGCATGTGCCATTTTTATAGGTTTTAATGTTTCTATACACTAGTGAAATTTAAATTTTAACGTATTGAATTTAATTGAATTCTCATGGACTTGTAAACAATTTGATTTTGAATTCATAAAGTAAAATGTAAAATTGAATTAATGCTTTCGTAAACTATTCATATTTTTTCTTGAATAATGTACTAGTTTTTAATACATTTTCAAAGGCATTTAAATTGTTAACTTGATAGTATAATGGCTGAAAACGAAATAGCCAGAGTTGCATTTCGAGCTCCACCCGTTTGGAAAACCGAAATAAATTTATGGTTTCTTCAAGTAGAATCAAATTTTGTGATGTCGGGAATTGAAAAAGAATTAACAAAATTCCACTGCGTCGTTGCAGCGTTAGATATGGAAGTTCTTTCCTACGTAAAAGATATCGTTGAGGTTCCACCTACAGATAATCCATACACGGTTCTTAAGGAACGTATTGTAAAACGTTTTACACAATCCGAAAGTTCGCGATTGAGGACTTTGTTACAGGAATTGTATTTAGGTGATAAAAAACCAACACAACTATTACATGAAATGAGATCGTTAGCTGGTAGTCAAATATCTGACGATGTTTTAAAAACATTGTTTATTCAGCGACTCCCTATTAATATTCAGCAAATATTATCAATTAGTAAAGACAAACTTGATGATTTGGCTCAAATCGCGGATAAAATAAACGAAGTTTCTTGTTTCGGTACTTCAAGTACAGAACATAATATTTCTTCCGTTGATTTAAAAGAGTTACAATCTCAAATTTCTGAACTTTCCGAAAAAGTTGAAAAATTGACTTTTCGTCAAAAAAGTTACAATGGAAGTAAATTTCGTCAACGGTCTGGTTCAAGGCCTCGTTCGAATTCGAATAATGTCAATAATACTTCGGAAAAGCAATATTGTTGGTACCATTTTAAATTTGGTAAAAATGCTAAAAAATGTGTCGGTAAATGTTCATACTCGGAAAACTGAATTCCGCTGCTGTTTCGGTGACGACAGATAGTGGGTTAAAGTTCAGTCGCCTCCACATATTTGACCGAAAATTAGGTTTTAATTTTCTAGTTGATACTGGCGCGTCAATTTCAGTTTTTCCACGTGACCCACACATTCATAAGCAACCGACTACGGAGATAGCAATCTACGCTGCGAACGGAACAAAAATAAACACATACGGTTTTCGTAGATTAACGTTAGATTTTGGTTTAAAAAGGCAATTCAAATGGAAGTTTGTTATTGCTGATGTAGTGCGACCTATCTTGGGTGCAGATTTTTTAGAATTTTTTGGTTTATTGGTTGACATAAAAAATCGCAAATTGATTGATAGTACTTCGAGATTTTCAGCTAAGGGTACACGGGTTCGCGGAAAATCGTTAGGTTTAACTACGATTTGCGGAAATACTGAGTATCATAGACTTTTGTCAAAATTTCCCGGTATTACAAATCAATCTTTTCTAAAGAGTCCTAAAAAGCACAATGTTACTCATTCTATCATTACAAGAGGTCCACCGGTTTGTGCAAAGGCTCGACGGTTAGCCCCAGACAAACTTAAAGCAGCTAAAAAAGAGTTTGACATTCTTATAGAACAGGGTATAGTTTCTCCTTCAAATAGCCCATGGTCTAGTCCCATTCATTTAGTTAAAAAAAAGAATGATGAATGGCGGGTATGCGGTGACTATCGAAAGTTAAATTCGGTCACTTTAGAGGATCGTTATCCCATACCGCATATTCAGGATTTTTCATCTGGCTTAGCTGGTAAAACTATATTCTCAAAAATTGACCTGGTAAAAGCTTACCACCAGATTCCATTAGACGCGGATTCGAAATCTAAAAGTGCGGTAATAACACCTTTTGGTCTTTACGAATACAATTGCATGTGTTTTGGATTATCAAACGCAGCGCAAACTTTTCAAAGGTTTATTGATCAAATTCTACGCGGATTAGATTTTTGTTACGCATATTTAGATGACGTGTTAGTCGCTTCCGCAACTGAAAGTGAGCATATGATGCAATTGGAACAAATTTTCGAGCGGTTGAACTCGTTCGGTATTATTTTAAACGTCGAAAAATGCGTGTTCGGCCAAAAGGAGTTACAATTCTTGGGATTTCTTGTTAATACTCAAGGTATTTCACCTCTACCTGATAAAGTAACTGTTATTCAAAATTTTCCCTTGCCAAAGACTGTTGAGGAATTGCGCCGTTTCTTAGCTATATTAAATTTCTATCATAGATTTTTAAAAAACGCTGCTACTATTCAGGTCCCCCTACACGATCTTTGTAAAACTAAGAAGAAAAGGGATAAAACTCCGATCACTTGGTCAGAGGCAAACATTAAAGCTTTCGACGCTTGTAAAGAATCCGTTGCGAATGCGGTAACATTAGCGCATCCGATAGTCAATGCGGAAATTACATTAATGGTAGACGCTTCAGATATTGGCATTGGAGCAGTTTTGCAACAGATTGATAACGATATTGTACAACCATTAGCGTTTTTTTCACGCAAACTGACAACTACCGAACGTAACTATAGTACATATGATCGTGAGTTACTTGCAATTTATAGCTCTGTAAGGCATTTTAAACATATGTTAGAAGGACGAAAATTTTGCGTTTATACTGATCACAAGCCATTGACGTACGCGTTTTTTAAAAATAATGGTAATAACTCGCCTCGACAAGTAAGACACCTCGAATACATTTCTCAATTTACTACAGATATACGTTTCATTTCGGGAAACGAAAATTTAGTGGCAGACACACTTTCCAGAGTTTCTGAAATTCATATATCTGATAATATTAATTATGAGGAAATGGCACGTGCACAGTCTTCTGGGGATGAGTTGCATGAGGCTAGCCGATCAGAGGTTTTGAAGCTCAAACCTTTCGTATTCACGCCAGATGGTTTAGAACTATGGTGTGACACGTCCACTGGCAAGGTACGTCCTTACGTACCTCAAGCATTTCGAAAAGTAGTTTTCGAAAATCTTCATAACTTATCTCATCCAGGAGTGCAGTCAACTGTTGACTTGATCCGACAAAGATTTGTCTGGCATTCCTTAAAAAAAGACGTCTCGGAGTGGACAAAATCCTGCTTGCAGTGTCAGAAGTCTAAGGTTCAACGACACACAAAGTCTGAACCTGGTATTTATCCTCTTCCACGATGTCGTTTCAGTCATGTCCACATAGATATAGTAGGTCCATTACCTCCATCTAAAGGATACAGGTATTGTCTGACATGTGTTGACAGATATAGTCGATGGCCAGAAGCATTTCCAATGCCAGACCAGACAGCAAATACAGTGTCTGAGAATTTCTTTTCTGGGTGGATAGCTCGCTTCGGAGTACCAGATGTAATAGTGTCCGATCAAGGCACACAGTTCGAAGGCAATCAGTTCCAAGAATTGGCTCGATTTCTTGGGTGCGAAAAGAGACGCACCACAGCATATAATCCCGCATCAAACGGAATCGTAGAGCGATTTCACCGGCAACTCAAGAACGCTATCAAATGTCACTCTACTGACCGCTGGAGTGAAGTTCTACCAGTAATTCTTTTGGGAATTCGTTCCAGTTTAAAGCCTGATATCGGCGTTTCAGTAGCAGAGTTAGTTTACGGCTGTTCTTTAAGACTGCCTGGAGAATTTTTTAGATGCCATACAACTGATTTACCACAGTATCATGATTTCCTAAAGGTTTTACGGGAATATATGAACAGATTGCGTCCTGCTCCAACATCTCGCCACTGTCACAAAGACATTTTTGTGCATAAGGATTTATTATCGACAAGTCATGTTTTTGTTAGACAAGACTGCGTGCGCAAGCCCTTACAGCAACCATACGATGGACCTTATGAAGTGTTACAGCGTAATGAAAAATTTTATAAGCTCAAAATCAAAGATAAAGAGGTCAACATAGGTATTAACCGCCTAAAACCAGCTTACATTTTGAGTGGAGTTGACAATGCCAGAGAACTCCGTTCAAAACGCACTGTCCATTTTTTATTACCTTAATGCTTGCATATTGTGTTATGGTTGCATGCACAATTTTATGGTTATAACTGCATACATGGTTACTGTTACATTGTTGTAATTGTTTTTTTTCGTCTTTCAGACTGGAGGGGGAGTACCTGTGGCGTTGCGGTCTGAAATGCAAAGTCCGAATTACGAATCTCTGACGTTGGACTACGTCGCTCGCAGCCGATAATTGACGTAAACCTCATACCTGAATGGAGATATGCGTGAAGGGCGAAATCAGCAAAATGCGCACAGTATGTTTTGGATATAACTTGGCCGCATCCTCACAGATTGCTCTCTCTCTCTCTCTCCCCGTCGGTTCTAGCTAGCAACCCGGCATGTTCTCGCCGGTTACCTTTTCGCAGTTTATTTCTATGCTGCTTCAATGTTAAAGTGGTTAAGTTTTATATATGTTAAAATGTTTTAGTTAAATTTACAAGTTTCCTAAATGTTAATAAAGATAGTTATTTATTTAAACTTAGTGTTATTTATGAAGAAACCTATAACACGTTCTCGGAAACATTTTCATGTGGAACGCTTTCCTAGAGTTATATTTCTTTTTAGAGTTTAAGTGGGGACTCTAACAAAGATACCAAATCAACCCCACAAAAGCTTCTTAGAACTTGAAAAGTTTACTTAATTTTCCCAATTTTAATTCTTAATGATATTATCTGTGTTATCAGATCACTTAAATATTATTAAAGATATACCTTCACTTATATACTTACTTTTCATAAAGCTTGAAAGTAAGAAAGGAGTTTTCTTATTTATAAAAATAGTTCTTTGTCTTTCGTATTATTGCAGGACACTTAAGTGAAAAATTGTTGAAGAAGCTAATCCTTATTTCTTTCTTATTTCCTTTCCTCTCTTTTGTTGAATCCAGTTAAACACCCTTTCATGGTCAACAACATTAATCACTTTCTTTGTTTCATTACTCTTTAGTGTTAACTATCCCTCAAAGGCAATTGGGTGCTAAAGTTTTGTAAACTATTCTCTTTTTCTAAGTCATTATTCTCCATAAAAATGTGATTAAAGTTCCTCCAATAAAATACCTTTACATTAATGTTCTTTATGATTATACGAAAACTAATTAAGATGTTTGCTTTTAAGTAACAATAAAAAAATACCGAATATTGCTTAAATGTAAGAGCTTTTCTTATGTAAGGCTTTTTGCTCTATAAGTTTCTTGAAATCTCAATAAAAAGTGTTAACTTACACGAAGAAAAGTTTTGCTTAAAAGTATATATAACAAGAATAATATGTTTTATTTTTTGAAGCGGAAAAAAATATTGCACAAATTTAGTGAAATTTTGAATGTTATAGTATTATTGTTCTACAGGGGCTAAATAATTTCTGGAATAACATACTAATCATTACTCGTATCGTAAGCTATATGTATATGCCTTAGTTTTTTTCCTACTTTAAACTACTTTTTCTAGCTTTTGTTTTTTTCCCGACTGCTATTACTTAAATTATTGGGATTTGATCAAAATATTTCCAATTGAGAACTCAATTCAGGGCTCATTAAATTGATAGCAAAGTGTGAAATTCATTACATAACTTGGTTTAATTTGGAAACTTATTTTGGTTTTGAACCTTTTTTTTACACAAGATGCTTTTAATGGTTCAAAGTTTGATAGGTATGTTTTAGTAAAACATTATTATTTTTAAAGTATTTTTCATTGATGCAATTTTAAAGTTAGTTTGATTTTATGCACGGCGCAGATGGTAATTATATTTTGACATCAAAGACGTTCTTTTATAAATTATTTTTGTAGTATAGTTACAAAAAATGTCCTTATAAATTAATTTTTAAATAAACTTTGAAATTATTCTTTTTGCTTCATTAAAATGTCATTGAAAAATTTGATCAATACGCTAATATTAAACTAAAAAAATATTGCAAACTAGTGTACCCTATTATAAATTAATAATACCCAGTACAGCTTATATATAAATAAATTAAACCTTCTAATAATCTTGATTATGTTCCTAGAGTGCATCGTAAGAATTTTCTTTCAAATAATGAGTCAATAACAATTTATATAATTGTTGTTTTACCATGCTTAACTAAAGCTGCCAACTTACCATAAAGAAGAAAGATGGCATTCAAACTTTCAACTGTAAATAAAAAAAAATGGCTTATTGGATGTAATCACTCATACGGTTAAACAACCAAAATTTTATCCGCGGCAACTGCAGCACCACCACGAATCAAGAGCACCTTCCTCGAAAGCTGGATGCGAATCGATGTGATAACGATTAAGAATTCATTTTTTATTTTCGTTCATTAGAATCCTTACCACAACAGTGGATACCCAATAAGCTTATGGTTAATGAGTAAGAGGTTAACCCTTATGAACTAGTTTCTCGTAGCTGGGCCCATATTTTATTCGAGAGATCTAATCTGTCAACCTCATGACCGGCTGGGTGGGCGCTCGAATCCCAGTGATAATACCACAATATTTCCCCATTCCGTCAACATATTTGGTGCCTTTAGTTTTCTATTGGAAGCCTCAATTGGCAATTACAGGCTATTTAGGCTATTTAAATACGAAACTTTCTTACGCGCATATATGACAGCATTACAGAGCTGTTTGGCACAAAAAGTCTAGTATTTCCTATCTCTAACGATTAATGACACCACTACATAAACTAATCAAGCCACATTCCACGGTTAACTTGACGAAACGCAACTCAACTAACAACAAATTTGATTTTTATGGTTTTGGAACCATACTAGTTGTAAATGTTCTAAAACACGTAATGGAAAAGGAATATTCCTAACCGTAAACTTTTCAGTTAATTAGAAAGACTGATTGTTGTTTTTCTTTTACCGCATTCCGTTTTACCGCTTTTACCGTTACCGTTTTCTTTTAACACTCTATTTCAGCAGAAACTTTGGAATTGATATAAATTGATCCTTAGTTTAAATAATAATAATGAAAAAACTGAGTTTGAAAATTGTTATTATTAGGATAATTGAGGGTAAAACTTTATAGTAATATAGATGAGTTGATGATTTTATATAAATTTAGCTATCAAGTAATAAAACGTTTGTATTTAATTTAACAGTTGTCTGAAATCAATGAATATCCTTTATCTTTATATAAAGTCATCTTAAAAAAAGTAACAATTTAATAAATTTTTATTTACAAAATTAACAAAAAGTAAATAAATATCCTTTTATCTCAAATAATTACATACCTAGTAAATTTTGTACTGAATCTTTTTAATTCTATTGAAGGTGGCAATTGTTGCGAAAATTTTTTTTTTGAAAAACTATTTTATCAATTGCTACGTGTAAAACTATTCTATATATTACTTCATATCTATTGTTACTTAGGCTCACTATTTGTTATAGGTATTCAATATATAACTTGATTAAAAAACTTTATCGCGTCAAATGGACATGTTTCAAGCAGTCAAAAATAGGCACCCAAGTCATGTTTTGAAAATGGTAAGTTTTGAAAATAGTCACCAATAAAGTTTTTAATTAAGGAATACCAAACCACTTAAGTTTCTTGGGATTATTGATTTTATACTAATTATATCATTCACATATATATTATTTAAGATTAATAAAAAGATCAAAATAAAGCTATTTTTTAAGAGCCCAATTTGATATAATAATAGAATCTAGTAAATATCAAAGAAAATACAATTAAAGATCTTTCAAAACTTTTTCCTTTCACAAGTAAAGAAAAAAAGGGAGAATAGAAATGTGTTTGCAGTAATGATTAGGTAACAACCCCATTAGATGTTCACTAAAAGAGAAAATAAATTGACCTCCTCATTGATTGATTCCTTTTTATTATTTTCCTGCCCTAGCAATTTATAGTGTTCAAAGCATCATTTGTTATTTTCAGAAAACTTTGTTGAAAACAAATGCATTTTAAGATTGCAATTTTTTTTTTCCGATTGTATAAATATAATAAATTATACTTAATTACTGAAAAAAATAAAAACGGAATTTTTTGTTTATTATTTTACTATTTTTTATTACTATCTACTGTTTTTATTGTTATATTTACCATTATTCTGGGTTTATATATATATATATATAAGTTCAAAATGAAGATAAAACAAAGAAAAATTATAGACATATGGAAAAAAAGGGGGGGGGGAATAATAAATAAAAAAATAACAAACAACAGTTTAAAAAAAAAAAGGATGAAATTTTATTTAAAAAAAACCGAAAAAAAAAAGATATAATCTTTTCATCAGCCCACACGATTATATCCGCAAAACAGAGTGCTTTCTGACATTGTATCAATAAAGCCAAAGCAAAATATATTAATACAACATAAAGCACTCTGTTTTGTGGATATAATCGTGTGGGCTGATGAAAAGATTATATCTTTTTCTTCCGGTTTTTTAAAATAAAATTTCATTCTTCTTTTTTTTTCTTCCTTTAAACTGTCGTTTGTTATCCCCCCCTTTTTTTTCATACGTCTATAATTTTTCTTGGTTTTATCTTCATTTTGAACTTATCTAATGAGTTCTGTTTACTTGTAGCTTAAGCACAATAAATGAAACTTAGTGTTTTTCTTAACTTTCTTCGTGTTTTCTTGTATTTATTTATTTTGTTATATATATATAACAAAATATACAATATATATATATATATATATATATATATATATATATATATATATATATATATATATATATATATATATATATATATATATATATATATATATATATATATATATATTTTAAAAACTATATTTATATTATTATTATCTATATTTATTATTATATGTTTATAAAACTATATTTTAAAAAATCCAGAAAATAAAAAATATTATCTATTCATCAGCTCACACGATTATATCAGCAAAAAACAGTGCTTTCTAATATTGCATCAGTATAGCCAAAGCAAAATATATCAATACAATAGTGTGAGAAGCACTCAAGAAATTTTACAGAAAAATCACAGCAAATAAAATAGAGTGAAAATATCACGTAAAAACGAAAAATAAAATATGAAGAAAAAACGGAATGAAATATGAAATGAAATCTATAAAGCGAGCAGCGAATTCAAATGAACTTACATGACCGGGAAATTTTTGAAGAAATATATATATATATATATATATATATATATATATATATATATATTCTGAGAACGAAGAAACTATAGTCAAAGCGACCAGAATATGATAGAATTTACAGCGTAATTTTTGCCGCAGCTCTGTGGTAATGATTTTGGTAGAATTACCAAATGAATGGCTTAAATACCGAACTATTTTGTTTTTATTTACCGAAATAATGGATTTCTTTAACCAGAAATATTATTTACCATGCAGTACTGTAGTTTGATCAGAAATTTTTTCTGTCTGAAGGTACCGCTATAGTAGCATAGCGTTTAATAGATTTTTCTGGAAACAAATATATATATTTTAAATTGATTTATGTTCGTGATTAAAGTTTATTGTCATGTGGTAATTTATGTATACTAAAATCACGAAAAAATCCTGCATTCTTGTAACTTTCGAAATATTATTACAGATAGCAATATTCTAATGTGCAATTTAGCTATAGCAAAAGTAACACAGTAATACTTGCAACCCAGAACACTGATGCAAAAAAAAAAAAAAAAAAAAAGAAAAAGAAAAATTGAAACATTGAAACCATAATCTACAAATTTTATCTGACGAATCTATACTTTTTTAATGGAATGAAATTTTGTTATTATTTTGTTATATATAAATTTGTTTTCTGGATAATAAATAGAAATCTCGGCAACCTTTCTCTTAACTCCATAGCACTTGGAAATAATTATGTAGCAAATGTAATATTTACCTCTGTTTAACCTCTGTTGACATTTCAAATGGTATGGATGGTAATTTTGATGGTTGAAATGACATTTCTGAAGTAAAAAGTTTTGATTTATATTTAAGAAAAAATTTCTTACAGAATTTTGTGGCAGTCATAGCATTTTTTAAGTCCATGAATGAAGTTTAATTATACCATAAGTAGCAAAATACGTGTTCAGTACAACTTATTTTAATATTTTAACTTAATTTATTTATATTTTATACCGCAAGTTTTAATCTGATTGAATATATAAGTTCAAATATTCTAGGCATAAACTTTATGTTCAGCAGCATAATAACAACTTATAATATAAAAATAATGTAGATTTTCTTGAAAATTATCTCATGGAAAAGATAATTTACCTGAATTTTTTTGTGATGAAAATTTATCTTGATTTATTTTTCTCGAAGTTTTATGAATATCACATGTATTATTCTCAATGTAATCTCACGCAGCAAGTGATTATTTAAAATAAAAGTATATTTATTTTATTTAATTCATTGCTCAACAAATAATTCCTTTGTGACATTTCTTTTGAAATCAACAAAAAATAATGATTTTGAACTTAGAACGTATAAAAAATCTTTATATGGCTCAGAACAATTCGACTACATTTTTGAAAATAATTCTAGTGTTACGACGAGCAAATGTTTACACGGAGAAAAAAATTTTAGCAAAAGTATTATTATCACATTTCTGAAAAAAAAAACCCTTAATTTTAAACCTTTAATGAACCAAAATATATGGTACTTAAGGAATTTAATTCATATATATATATATATATATATATATATATATATATATATATATATATATATATATATATATATATATATATATATATATATATATATATATATATATATATATATATATATATATATATATATATATATATATATATATATATATGTATTTATATAAAGCATTAAATATCATTTGTTCTTAAAGTAACGATTTACCAGAAATTCTGGTTTTTTAAAATTATAATTCTTATTATCACACATTTAGTAAAAAATTTAAAACTGAAAAGCAAATTAACCCAAATAAATATTTTTTTGTGCCATGATCTAAGGTATCATGTTAAAAATATCATATCTTATGACACATTATAAAACTATATTTTATTGTTAATTCTACCAAAATCATTACTAAAGTGATTCAATAACAATTAACGAGCCTGAGAGTCCATAGAGCCTGAAACTTTTACTATATTCTAGTAGTTTCACCATACTTCTTTTCTCTGCTTAAAATAAAACATATGTTTGAATCCCGCACTTTAAATTTAAACCAGAAAGTTAAATCCTTTTTTCCCCATATATTCACGACAACGTAATTTTCTGTTCTTACGTGGACTTACGTATTCTGTTCTGTTACATCACACCTCTTTTATGTCTAAAAATATCTTTGACATTTCCAGTGATTGGTTCCTAGAAAAAAAAACGCTTCCAGGATACAGATTATGGCTTTCTATTCATGTTCGACATGTAATATATTGGGATTTCTATCAAACCTAACATGATAAGTTAGGTTAGCTAACACCGATAATATTCTTATTGAGGATTCAGTATTTTTATTGATGAAATGTTATAAATGACGCAATATTAACTTAATATGTAACTATTACATTGAATTTTATGCTATATGTTACTTAATAATTTATTGTTGTTCATATACTTGATGAGTATTGAAATAAATATCATGTAAAATTATGTCCAATTTTTCCAGATTAGTTTATTTCAGATATTTTTAAATCTTTTTATTAATTGTTTCTTTAAGTGTATAATATTAGAATTCAATTTATCTTGAGTGTTTGTTTCAAATATAAATCTGAAAGAAAATTAAATTTTATTATTTTAAAATATTTTTTAAAATACAAAATTTTTCTTTTTAATGAACATTTTGAATAAAACATATTTACGCTCACTGTGTGAAAATGTATGGCCATAGCAACTAGAATGAGGTAAACTTTTCCCTGCATCTGGCTCTATGGGAACACCATAAATCTCGGATATTTTTACAGACGTGCTTTGATAATGATTTCAATTAAATTAACAATAAACTAGAGTTTTACGATCTGTGATAAAATGTAGTAAATGTGGTAAAAGCTGTTATGTTTTTCCTAACATTTCGAACGCAGTATAAAAACCATTTATTGGGTTTAATTTACTTTTCACTTTTGTATTTTTACTAAATGTGCAATAATAAAAACTATAATAATTTTGAAAACCCGAATTTCCCACAAACCGTTACCATTTGTACGGGTAATCGTAAGTGCGTTATGTATATTAAATTAATTATTCAAATACTGTATATTTTGGCTTTATTAACCAAAATTACGGGTTTTCCCCAGAAATGTGGTTATTATACAGCACGGTAATTTGACTAGAATTTTTTTCTCCGCGCAGGAAGTATCTCCAGGTGGAAAGTTTCTTTTTCTGACACAGTGGTCACCGTTAGAGTTCTAGTCATATGTAGTTCATTCGTATGCTAGGTATAATCAATAAAAGACCCTTGAATAGATATCTTGAAAGATATTATTGTAAAGATCTCGTAAAAGATATCCTTATTACAATCTATAACAAAGAAAATCGACGCACCAAGAGCAATCATTAGATTGCTTTGAAATTTCGTATGCATGAATGTTTTTGCTCGATCAGGCTGGAATGATGCCGACTGGGGACATATAGTCTTTAGCGACGAACCACGCTTCCAACTGTCTCCTGACGATCATCAAAGACGTGTATGGAGACGCACAGGGCAGAGGAGGGATCCTGTCTTCACTATTGTACGCCGCACCGGCCCTCAACAAGGCATTATGGTCTGGGGTGCCATTTCCTTTGACAGCCGGACCCCTTTGGTCGTCATTAGAGGTACACTTACTGCATAGTGGTACGTCGACGACATCCTAAGACCTGTTTTTCTACCTTTCCTTTTGCAGCGCCCTGGGCTGGTTTTTCAGCAGGACAATGCCAGACCACATACCGGACGTGTTGCTATGAACTGTCTGCAAGCTTGTCAAACTCTTCCTTGGCCAGCCAGATCACCAGATCTCTCTTCCATCGAGCATGTCTGGGATCTGACGGGAAGGCTATTGCATCTGGCACTGAATGTTGATGACCTCGTACGACAATTGGATCTAATTTGGCAGGAAATACCGCAAGAGACCACCCGGGAGCTTTATCGGTCTATGCCACGCCGTGTTGCAGCTTGTAGCCAGTCTAGAGGCGGGTCAACACCTTATTGAACTTGTTACTGTAACTCTGCAATAAATTATTCAATTGTTCTGAAATTTCAATCATTTACTATTCTGTACATTGTCTTCCTAACCACCAATTTTCGTTTCAATCGGACAACTCCTTCTTGGTGCGTCGAATTTTTTGTTATAGAGTGTGATTGGCGTATAGAATTTTATGGTTTTCCAGGTAACGTAACTAGGTAACGTAAATTTAAGAAAATTGTTTTAAACATTTTTTCAAAGAGGCAAAATTTTTCTAAATATTTCATTAAAGAGTTTCTTCCGATTTAAAAGCGAATCAAATAATCATGGTGATAAAAATCTTTCCAAAAGTACTTATCCTCCATATGCATCAGCTGTTAAAATTGCTTCGTATCAAATTACAGTGCTTATATCACATATATTATACCATATTTTTTTAAAATCAATTTTAGCATCTACTTGAGTAGAATTTTTTTTTAATACGCTTAGTAATTTTGTTATTCATTTTTAAACTATTAGGGCAGTTATTTTTTTAAATTTATACCATAGTAAACTTAATAACCAGATGGCGGTAGTTACTTTTTTAAAGAGTAAAAGTTGGCGATAAGCCAAAAATTATAATGCTTCTGCAATCATTGGTATACGAATGGGGTAAACAAAGATTTGTTCCTTATTTGTCATTAATATCATTGGCTGTCTGCCATCAAACTCAAGACAATTTTCTCAATAAGAAAGAACAACAATCCTTTGGATACTTGATACATGTCCGTTATCGGCTTAATTTCTTGAAAGATTGCAAAACTTTAGCAACATTTTCTACTTCAAGTTTGTTATTGCAAAAAATTTTTTTTCCTTCGGGACTTTCTATTAACTTTTTTTCTTCTCTTTTTTCATTTTCGTTGTGTTTTCAATATAAGTTTAAATTTTTACTGAAACAAGTTTCCACACTTTAAGTTTAATATATCTTCTTGCAGTGTTTTAGTTTACATTCCAGATATTATATCTGGAAATTTAAAATTCATTGTAAATTGTTTTCCGAATATTAATTGAATTACATTAACATTTGTTTTAGTTAATTATTTGAAATTTCAGTTTTATTTTCCTTTGAGGATTTCATTCATTTAGTTTTATAATTTTTATTGTGTTTCAACTGAAAGTTTTCACTTTCAATAAAAGAAAATTGATTGTTATTATTCCTGAAAAATAGTTAGAAATTCATAATTATTTTTTAAAACACTAATTAAGTTACATGCAAATATATTTTAGCTCCATATTTTACTATCTTTAAGAGTGCTAGTACTTTTTACCATAAAAACCATTTTTAAAGGAGCATGTTACGGAAAAAAATGCATTTTTCCATAATTTTTACTGCAGCATTGTTATTATTCCGTACCGCGTAAAATCAGGAAATCACTAAAATCAAATGTATTATATTGTAAAAGCTACGGTAAAACAATTAATGGTAAAAATGGATTTTACGGTCTAATAGATTTTATAGATGAGGCAACTTAAGTTCTAATACTTGCAATTTGATGAGGAATTTTTTTACGGCATTTTTAATACTCTTAAAAGTTTTGATCATGTAATTTTTCATAATGTTTTAACAGATAGTTTACATTTTCTACAGTTTAAAAAGATGTTATAAAGGCATAAAATACAATTGTTAACATAATTTTTTTTTTTTTAGTATTATCGTAAACCGGGGCGAGTCTACCCATCCAGGGGCGAGTCTACCCATTTTGTTTTACTTAATTTTCACTATTTTAAATTGCAAATAAAATTTTTTTTACCGACGGAGGACTTAGTTCAGACTCTAAGGAAGATGGCGCTGTAGTAGTTTGATCCGTTTTTATTTATTTGACGTCTTTTTAGCCGACCTGTTCAAACGTCTTTTGAGAGATTTGTATTGAAAATCAGCAAACGTTTAGTTGGTACTCCGTAAGTATATTATTATTATTACTATTTTCACTTTGGTTAAGTGATAAACTTATCTAAGACTAAGATAACATTAATTTTATATGAAAAAAACAAACAAAAAGAATGTAAGTTTTGCTGTTGTAAACAAAAAGCCAGAATTCGCGGGGCGAGTCTACCCATTCGTATTTAGTTTTAATAAAGCATAATAATATAATTTAGAACTTTGTTTAGATTAAAATTAAGTCATTTTAAATGAATTTGAATATATTATTTAATTCTGCATTGATAAATTTATCATTAATAAGAAAATTTATAGGTTAAATATAAATGTAAATATAAAATATGTTTATTTTAACCATTTTTTCAATTTTTATATTACAAAATTAACTTCTTTTATTTAATGCAAGTTAAATAAATTATTATTTATTATTACAGATGGTTCCAAATTATATTCGCAAAACAAATGGATTTAAATGTTACAAAAAAATGCCACCTGAGATGGAAAAAGCTATTCAAAGGATAAAAGCCAAACAAATAACAATTCAAGATGCCGCAGCGGAATTAAAAATAACGAGAAAAACTCTTTCAAAATATTGTCATCGGGAACCAGAAGAGTTATTTTATAATGTTAATGATTATAAAAACAAAACTGTGATCAAAATATGATAATCGATCAAATACTCAATTTGTGTTATTTTATGAATAAAAAAATGGAATATATAATAAAGTTATGAATTTTACTTCATAAATATCCTATATAGTAACTAAAATAACAATTTAAAAGTAAAATTTGATTATTTACAATGATAACATTCACTTTAGTAGAATGGGCAGACTCGCCCCATACAAGAGATTTGTCAGCAGTTCTATAAAAATATACAGTGACAGCGTAACTGTTAATATTTTCTAAAATCGATTTCACAGCTTTAAAGAGGGATAAATGGCTATTCCGAAACACCTATTAAAAGCCTTTTTTCTTTAATATTTACAAAAGTTTGACCACTTGAAAGTTGACAAACTGAAAAAATGGGTAGACTCGCCCGGTTTACGGTATAGAACTATTATTGTTATTGAATTGTTACGTTTATGAAAAATAAATATTAAATCAAAATGTTATTTTTTATTCTATTTTTTGAACGATTGATTGAGTGGTTTCTCTTCTGGCTACTGTATTCCACCATACTCGTGACACATCTAATCTTTAAGCATGGTTACGACAGTCAGTTTAGATAATTTTCTAATGCTTTTGAAAATTCTTTATTACTAAATCGCTTTTTATTACTAAATATAGTGACTTTTTAAAATTAAAAATACTATTTGGTTAGAATATATGATCTTTCGAAAGAATATAACATTTTTACTAAATAATTGCCAAATGTAAGCCAATATTCGCTACATTCATTTATTAATGTTCATTGGAAGCAGTTTTTTTAGATGAATAAGGAGAACATTTAGATGTGAGAAAAAACTTTCCTACAATCACTATCCCGTAGCGTAACCAATAATCATCTATTGTTAAAGGAACAAAAGTGCACCAATATGATTAAGTAGTCCTCAGTACTGAAATCTATTAAGATCAAAATATACGACGAAACATAATTTATGATAATGTTTTACATCACAAGAATGGATAATGCTGACAGTCACTTGGAAGGGAACAGCATAGTAGAAGCCTGCAAAACGAAGGATTTTTTAAAATGAATTTTGTAATGATTGTGATAAACTTAACTTAATACATTTTTTAATCTTATTTTATGTTTTTTACTCTTCATTTCATTAAGTTACAAATACAATTTAAAAATTAGCGCTTATATTATACAATGTTTATAACTTTTTTTTTTTTTTTTTTGTAATTATGTACTTGATGTACTCATAAGATGAAAAAAAATCAACCTAATTTGATTACATTTTGATTTTTTTAAACTGCATGATTGTCGTTTTTGTTGCACAAAGGAATTTTAAAAAAAAACTTTTTTCTCCCAAAATGGTAGTGTTTCGAAGCAAAAATTAAAAAAAAAAGTTACCTAAGATAAATTAAACTATCGTGGATTACATAAAACCAGTCAACCAAATTTAAAAATTTCAACTTGCAATATAAACTAAATTTATTGTGTACATTGTGTCAAAATTTGAAGTAAATCGGATGAAAATTGTGCTCTTTGTGAAAACTGAACTACAGCAAGTAAGAGATAATAAGCATAATTTCAATTAAATTGTATTTAAAATTTCATGATCAATAATTTATAAAAATATATAAAATTTTTGCAGATAGCTTTGATACATCAGAGCCGGCAATGTCAACCGTCATCTATCAAAAGGTGCCTCCAGATAGAATTGAGTTAACATGTATTAGATACTAGTGAAGGATTTAATAGTTATAGTGGTAGCTACGCTACAGAACAGCTATACAGTACAGTTCAGTAGTCTTAAGTGCTAGTTCAGCCTTTTTTTGTCAATTTACCCTCATGTGACGTCTCATATGTGTTTAGTGTAGCAGTTGTAATTCAGCTGCTATCATCATTTTGCTCTTGTTTTTTGGTTGTTGGACTTAAATTTATTTCTAATTGTTTCAAAGCAGACAATAATCTTTTGCAACTTCAATTCAAAATTATTACAGGTGAATAAGTTGCCATACAAACTATTTATTTTGAAAATATCCTAAATATATTTTTGTGCATTTTTTTCTCAATAAAGTAGTTAAATTGATTGTTTAACTTTAATGTTTTGATAAGAGGGAGCAAATCTATCAATCAACTGAGCGCGAAAGTGAGAGCTGTATCACGAACTTCATATGTCATTGAGCGTTCTGCGGCCACGCGCCCAGCTCGACATATTATGTTGTAGCTCATATTTCTTTTACGACAGACAATTCAATATTTTGGTATAATTATTTTAAAAGGATAAACAATGAAAAAATGCAATATTTACTAATTTTTTTTGAAAAATTTACTGTGTTGTTCCACGCTAATGTATAACGCATCAGAAAATAAGAATGAAAATTTTTATAATTTTATGGTTCGCTGCAAATCATTTAATAAGCGAATATAATGGTGAAAATTGTTAAATTTGTGATTATAATCATAAAAAATTCATGAGTGAGGTATCGAAATGTAATTAGTTCTTTTATGTGTTTAAAATGAGTAAAATGTTTTTCTACATCTTTAATGAATAAATATGGATTGAGCCAATAAAAGAAGGACAAATTATATAGATGAGCTGCAACAAAAATATCAGAAAGCAACGTATATCAATGAGTTGCTCTTTTCTTTTATTTTCATCAGAGAACATTTTTAAAGCTTTTTTTCATAATATTAAAGTGATTTCATGTTCTTTGGGAATAATTTAATCATAATTACTGTCTTGGCCAGTGATTTTATTATAAATATAAATAGTGAAAAAGGCCTTTGGATCACAAGAAGAGAAGCAGCAATGGGATATTTGCAAGTGACGTAGTGTGGGTATCTCGGTCCTGATTGGTTATTGAAACGTGAAATTTTTTTATGTTGGAAGCTTTTCTTTCCATTCTATAACAAGAAAGTCAAGTCCATCAAGTATCAGTCCTTTTAAGCGACACATTCTATATTCTTTCAGAAAGATTCTTTCTCAGAGATTTCAATTCCGTCACGATTTATTTCCTACTTAACACAGAGACAGACTCGAAGCCATGAAGAACATAAACTAATTATGCATGGAAGTTGCCAGATACACGAAACAAAAGTAATCACGTTTGTACTAAAAAGTAAAAAGTAAAAAAAGTCTAAAGTAAAAAGTAGTGCAAGTAAAAAGTCTAAGTTAAGTAAAAAGCACAGGCAAGAAATATTTATAATTTAACAAAATCAATGTGTGATACGACGTTATATTTAATTTACTTCGCGTTAATTAACATTCTAATTTATGTTGAAAAGCGCAGCTTAATTTTCATTCCATCTTGTTTATGGTATAGAGATTATGGTATAGCTGGTATAGAGGGTATAGGTCACGTGTCGGTGTATCAGTGATACTCTTCTTATGGAGTTGCAAGTGCTCAATTGAGGCAGTTTACGCATCCATGACTTGAAAGTGTAGCTTTTATGGAAGTCTATTCAGCCACCATTTTCCTTCATACTGAAGGTTGTTTAAATAAAAACGATGATGCGATCACAATTCTTTCCTTTGTTCGTAATCGTAATTAACATTCTCTCTCTTTTTTTTAAATGTAACTAATTTATATAGAAAGCTATTTTTGACCTCTATTTAACGCTCTAGTCTTTACACTTAAGTATTTGGGCTATGTATACTTATAAATTTGATTATGTTAAATCAAACAATCACAAACTTTGAATAAAAACCTTTATCGCGCAATGCAAGAAATAGAAATCTTGCTGTAATAAACATGATTATGCCCACATGCTGCAGCTTTCTGTGTTCATTGTAACAAATAAAAGGAATTTTATATTCGGAAAATAACATAATAGTAGTTTTTAGAATAATTTCGTTTTTAAATTAAAAATTATATTGAATTGAGAAAAAATATTGTTTTATACATTATTATTCTAGTCTATTCCATATGACGTTTAATCTTCTCCATTAAACAAAAAAATGACTGTAGTGTTTGAAAAATTCCCCTTGGTGGAATTTTCACAGAAAAAAAATATTTATTTAAGAAAATAAAGTTTAAAATTTTTACTTTTCTTGCCATGAAACGTTTAAATTAGAATATTAATCACTTCTAGTATCATAAATCAATTTCTTCGTCTTCCATAAAAAAGGGCTAAGTTTCTATGTAAAAAATAAATTTTTTATTTCACATATATTTCGCATACTTTCAAGGAGAAAGCAGAGTTACATTCCATTTTTATATTTTCAGTAATTTGTGTTTGTCTTTAACGGATAATTAATATTTTTTGTCTGAGTTTCTTACATGATAAGCACTGAGATTTTTTTTTAAATAAACAATTAGATAAAAAATAAGTAAAATATAATATAATATAATATAATATAATATAATATAATATAATATAATATAATATAATATAATATAATATAATATAATATAATATAATATAATATAATATAATATAATATAATATAATATAATATGATATGATATGATATGATACTACCATACCATACCATACCGTACCGTACCGTACCGTACCGTACCGTACCATACCATACCATACAATACAATACAATACAATACAATACAATACAATACAATACAATACAATACAATACAATACAATACAATACAATACAATACATAAATATTGGTACAAAATTTAAGGGGTAAAAGCTAAAGATTGAAAATGGCAGAGCAACCCAAGACTGGAAATTTCAGCGTTAGCTGCTAGGATTGCTTACTTATTAATGGATTAACTGTTCATATTCATTTGAAACGGTGTTTTCCTTTATGTAAATTTTTTGAGTATTACGTAATTTTCATGTTTTTCTATTATTGGTGAAAGGTGTTAAAATAAGCTCAGCTTGTTTATCATCAATAAACTGCGAAAATCAGGTAACTATTTTCTTATTTGGATGAAGTTTTTGACAATAATTATTAGATAATAAAAGTATATATATATATATATATATATATATATATATATATATATATATATATATATATATATATATATATATATATATATATATATATATATATATATATATATATATATATATATATATATATATATATATATATATATATATATATATATATATATATATATATATATATATATATATATATATATATATATATATATATATATATATATATATATATATATATATATATATATTTACATGCATATGTATCCTACCAGTAAATTACTTGTCTCTCATATAACGTGATCTTTTAAAATTCTATCTCACTGTTTTCTTTATTTTGTTCTCTGTGACATTTGAAAGCAAGAGTTTTCCCTATTGGTCAGCAATAAGGCCGCATATTTCTTCTTCGAGGGAATAAATCAGGGATGATTGGGTAACAGTTTTCGCCAAGGCGTTTAAGCTTGTTTATTAAAGCTCGTTTAAAAACAGAAACTTCTTTTTTTAGAATTTAGACACAAAAAATTATCAATTTTTTTAGTTGTAAATTTAATCGCACACATTTTAAAAGAAAAATTGTAATCTTACTGGGTCCCTATATTTATCTGAGGAGGTTAATGCCCCCCCCCCTGGTTCCTGCTCAAGTGTTAGTAGAACAACTTCATACACCTTTATTTTAAACCTTGGGAGGTTGATTTTGAAGACAACTTCATATACACCTCAAATAAATTTTAACAACTCAGCAAAACCTCAAAAACACGCAGGCTTATCAGGAATAATTCTTATTCTGCATTCTTACTATGCATTATTTAATTTAGCACCCGAATATGGTTGCAACAAATGCGCACCGTATTACGCTTCGATATACTGATATTATGGTTCAAAATGGAAATTTTTCTTATAAGAAAGAACTAATTAATTATTTATCTGTTAAACTTGCTACCTTAAGACTAGCGGCTTGTATGAATTTGTCTTATTTTTAAAAGATATAAAACATGTAAAAGATCCAAAAACTGAAGTTTAGTTTGGTTAAATTAAGTTTTGATGACGAAAGCCATAAAGAAACTTTCGCAAGAAGGAATAAAAATAATATTATTTTTTTAAGTTTATTGAAATTATAAATGGCTTTTTGACGTATCTACTTTCCACTTGAAATAGTTTGTTCCACTTTTAAAGATACTAAACTGCAATTTATCATTCTTTTTCGATCTTCAAAAAGGATGTTGATTTTACTTCTTCAAAGAACGAGATTTGGAACAAATTGCAGTGAAAATAATACATTTATCTGCAAAAAAAGAAAAAAAAACTGTTACGTTAATAATTGAAATAAATCTATACTTTGTGCTGAAGGGATATACTAAATTAGGGAGCAATTTAGTATTTTTCCAAGATATTATTGTTATATAAAGTTGGAATTAAAAGAAATATAAAATAAGTTTTTCATATAGTTTATATCTTTAATTTTTAAAAAAGAGATTTGAGTTAAACTATATTTAATCTATTTTGTGTAGAAAAAAATTTTGTTACGTTAATAACTAAAATAATACTTTTCCTTTAAGGGATATGCTAAATTAGACAGCAATTTAATATTGTTTCAAGATACTATTGTTTTATTAAGTTCAAATTAATATAACTATAAAATAAGTTTCTTCATATAATTTATTTCTAAATATATTTTTTAATTTAAAACATGATTATTTGACTTAAATTATACTTCATTTATTTTGTGTAAAAGAAACAATTGTGTTAATAATAAAAGTAAAGATATGATTATAATAATAAGGAAACAAGAGATAAAAAATCTCAAAACTAAAATCAATGAAAGCTAAAAGTCCAAATAGTAAATGTCTAAAAGTAAAAGTCTGACTAGAAGTCTATGAAGTCTAAAATCAAAAGTAGATAAAAATTCAAAATGTAAGGCTAAAAGTTGATTAGTAAAAATTAACGATGACATGCTCTATTGTTGGTTCATGACTGGGGCCAGTTGATCTGGGGCTAGAATGTCCTCGAGGGTTTGTTTAATAATTTGAGTCACAATTTTCCTGCAGGTCAATATAGCGAAGAATAAGTATACCTCGAAGAAAAGTAAAGATATACTTGCGTTAAAGGGATATTTTAAATTTGATGGTAATTTGATATTCTTTAAAGATACAATTATTTTATAAAGTTTGAATTACAGCGTAATTTTTTAAATATAATTTAGTTCTAAATATATTTATTATTTAAAAAAAGAGATTTGACTCATTTTTAAATAATGGATCAGATATTTTGTAATAATTGATTAGATATTTTTTCTAGATATTAATTGGATATTAATCTAAACTTAGGGAAAGGTTAAAATTAATAAGGTAGAAATTTAATATTGTTTCAAGATACTGTTGCTTTAGAATATTTTAATAAGAATCAAGATAGAAAAAAAGGTAAATTTTTATATAATTTGGTTTTTTATCTATCTATTATTTTAAAGATTGAGATTTGACTCAAATTATATTTATTTTATTTTCCTGTAGAAGAAACAGTTGTTACGTTAATAATAAAAATAAATCTATTCTTAATGAAGGGTTAAAATAAATAATGCAGCTGTTTGATATTTTTTAAGATACTGTTGATATATAATATTTAAATAAAAAATAAAGATAAAATAAGTTATGTTTTTATATACAGTTCAGTTCTAAATACATTTGTATTGGAATTTAAATAATATTGTATTCAATCTAATTGTAATATTGTAAGAGTTATAAAAAATAAGATAGCTTAGATATAGATAGATAGATTCTTTCAGACTGCTGTTGTTATATTAAGTTTTCATTAAAATAAGTGATTCGTTATATGGCTTAGTTTTAAATATATCTATTATATCAAAGATTGAGATTTGTAGCAAATTGTACTGAAAATAATGTATTTCTCTGCAGAAGGAACATTTGTTACATTAATGTTCGGAATAAATCTGTATATTACGTTGATGGGATGTAACAAATAAAATGGCAATTTAATATTGTTTCAAGATGCTATTTTTTATATTTTTTTCATTAAAATAAGGTTAATAACTTTTTTTATATGTTTTAGTTTTGTTCTATTAGTATTTAATAGGATAAATCTAAAATGTAAAGCATAAACAGAAAATGTTTTTGTCAAGTATTTTCTTTATGTTTATTTTTTGCGTAAGAAATCTATTCTTACATTTCACAATTCTTACATATCACATTTCACAAATTTGTCACAGTCTTAAGCTAAAGCATTTGAAAATAATAAATTTAAGACTAATTTCCATTTTTAAGAAATGACTTTCATTAAAAATAATCTACTTTAGGAATGTGAATAATTTAAAAGCCTTCAAAAGGAACTTTTTGGAATGAAAATGCAATAAATTAAAAAAAAAGACAAAATTCAAAGCATTTTATGTTTTTCTATGTTATATATAAAAAAATGTAGTATTGTGATTTTTTAAATGCTTTTTTATCAAGGCTTTTATAACTTTTTTCATGAGCCTGGAAACGCATTACACGAATTAAATTAGAGTTTTTTACGGTAAGTTTTCAAAGAATTTTCTAATATTTTTTTTACAAAAAAAAGGTAATTTGAAGCAAACATTTGAATTTTCAAATATTTATTTACTGTAAAAAATGCTACATTTTTAATTTGTCGCTATAGCTTTTAGTAACATATTTAAAAGGAACTGATTTAAGAGAAGATTCACCAAAGCAACTATTTTATCTAAGGAAACATTCGTTGCTATTTCCCTGATTTTGTTTCTTCGTTTTATGATAAATAACTATAATTTTGGATTATTTACTTGGAAATTTCTGAAGGCTGCGCAAATATTATCAAAGGTTTTAAAAATTACAAAATCAAAACTAATAAAATATGGGCTTGAAATATGCGGAAAATTAATTAAGGCATCTGTTCATGATAGAGTGTTAACTGAATTCCATTATTATAATGCTATTACATGATTGAAAATATTAATTCCCTTTTATGGTACAATTCGTAAAATAAAGTGAAAAAAAAAATGTTTTTAAACAACTTTTCTTAACAAAAAAGTTGGAATTTTCTTCAACTAAAAAAATACATAATTTATTTTTTAACGTATCCTGAAAAGTAATTTATTTTGGAATAAGTAATTTTTAATAGTATTTAGAAAATGTTACCAACATAAATATTGTAGCTAACATTCAAGCTGAAAAAGAATTTTATGAATTAAGAGTGTATTCAGATACAGAACCTCAAAACTTTTGACTTCGAACTCTTGAATTTGTGCCTGATTTTTATCCTATGTATTTGATAAAAATATAATATTGTTGATGACGCAAAATTCGAATATAATTAATAGCACCTTATGAATGATTAATGTAACAGAACAAAAGAATTCCTGCAACATCCCGTTGTGTCACAGGGATTGACGCTTCATAGTTTTATGATTGATGCCACGTCTGTAGCAACGTGCTCAATAGTGGTAGCAATGTGATGGCGTTTACTTCCCAAATAGGCTGGTATCCATCTATAGGTAACTGGTTCTGCTTGAAGGCGCTGCAAGGGATCGAACTTAAGTCCTTCTCTGCTGCAGCTTAAATTATAACCACTGATATTTTAAATTACGAAAACACGAAAATCTATTTTCTCTGAATAAACATACCCTTTTTTCAACGGATTTGGATTTCTGATTCCCGAAATCTAATGGGTAGCCACTGTCTGGGAAATATGGTCCTTATGGTTTGGTCAGGAAAGCAATCCAAAGTTTGGACCCCTTAATGTTATTTTATTTTAAGTATATTTCTCCACACCTCGAGAACCTTTTAAAGGAATGAAAAAAAATTGCACAGGATAATAAAATTCATTTTCTAAATATTATTTCATGCAAAATACACTTTCGAGTAAATATTTTTTATTATTATTTTATTTAGTATTGGTAGCCTTTATTTAATAACAGTTATTTAATAATGATCAAAAGTTATTCAGGGTGGTTCATTTTCTTTTGAATCACTATACTATACATTTTGGCTTACTATACATTCTTTTGTATCATTATACATTATAACCACAGAATAATCAAGAAATTGTATGAAACCACACAATATGCTACACAAGCACGCATACTAGGTGTACGAAATTATAAAGCTTTTAAAAAGTATATGGCTTGAACAAAGAAAAATTTTAATTATTTTCTCAAACAAAAAATATAAAAGGCTTCTCTTTTCTTCAAAATGATTCTTTATTAGAATGATTTATGATTATAACAAACCCCAAGAAGTCTTTAAAATTGCTTAACAGGTAAATTTTAATTCTAAAAGTAGCAACAAAACTATACGTATAATTTCAATCTTTTGCTGCTCATACATTAATGTTTATAGCATATTTTAGCTCTTATAGTAAGCCTTTTTCGATGGATTTGCTCAAATAAGGCTCGGAGCTCATCTCATATTTAGTTTTTTACAGTAATAATCTATTATATACCATTAGTTGTGTTGTCTTTCACATATTACACAATTGTATTTGCAACTACCTTAAATCAGGTCACGAAACTTCCAGTCGCCAGCTCGATTTTTCCCTCTTTTATTTAGAACAAAAAATTCGTCTCCCACTTTTCACTCCCAAAACCAATATTTAAGAAACATTGAAATTTTATTTTGATTTAATATTATTTCTTCCATAAATACATTTCAATTCTTGAGTTTTCACATTATTTTATGGCTTCGGTCACTAAAATGTTATTCATACTGCATTTGTTAACATTCTAAAAATTGTTCAGATTTTTCATGAATGTATGAGGGCTTGCACAATTAAAAAGTGGTCAAGTTTAAAGAAAAGTATACCTTTATTGGAAATCAAGAGAAATCACCATGGACGTTGTAACACAAGTCCTATATTGTTTAGGTAGCAGGTCTATGCTGAAAAAAGTTTGTGATTGATTCTAAAAAGGAAGTGAAGCACAGCTTCCTTCACTCTGATGTTTGAATGAAAAAATGTTTCCTGCAACGCTCTCATAAGTTACTCAAATATGAGGAAATCACATGATGTCAAATCTGGACTGTACGGCGGGTGTTTTAAAACTTACTATTGAAAATTTTGTAAAGTCATGTGGATTTCATGGGAGACGTGTGGTTGGGCATTGTCATGAAGCAGGATTACTTGTGGTGTGAGAAAGCCTGGACGTTCGCTTTTGATTTTTTTCAGTAGTTGCATCAGAGTATTAATGTTTTGTTTTAAATCGTTAGTGAGCTCTTGGGGTAAGAAATCAATCGTTGCGCATATCTAAACGCTTCCATGTATAGCATGATTTAACTTTCGACCAATTCCCTCCTCTACGAACAGCTGTCACTGTTGATAGCCGTATACAATGCACACCTTCTACCTCCCTTTATATAGTTATAGCTTCAATTTTCTAAAGCGATACCGTGTGCACTTTTCATTTGGGTAGGCTTTATGAAATAGTGGCGAGTGAAATTTTTTACCTGGATAGTATCTTTTGAAATTTCATGCCCTTGTAATATATATCAATATCAATCATTCATCTCTAAATCGTAGTATTTAAACAATGATAGTAATGATTTTTGCTCGAAATATAAATAGTGGAGAGTGAAGCATTTATTTGTACTAAATTCACATTAAAACTAAAATTTCAGGCCCTGCTTTAAATGATTATCTAAGACACTTCCAGCAGCCTTTTAAGACTTAGCATATTGCAATATCTTTCAATTATTTTTCTGTTTAAACTAATTAACAGAAAAAGTTATTTGTAAGAAAGTAGTTTTATGATGTTTAGAAAAAATGCTTGGCTTTAAAAAAGTATTTAGAAAAGAAAATCTTGAGCAAAGACAAGTGTTTTGGTAAGTTTCTCTTCAAAATCGCAAATTTCATCTAGGTCAATTGAAAATAACTATAACATTTCTGAAAATAATCAGAAACAAATAAGGAAAAGAAAACCTAAAGAGACATTTTGTTTTGAATGGAAAAGGTAATAAATTAAGAACTAGATACTACGCTAGATATTGAAAATGCTATGCTAGATATCTACGTAAGCAATTAGGCTTAAGCAAGTTTTGGCTCTAATATAAATTTTCTTCTAACACATGGTTGGTTGATTGATTCTAATGCCACTTGCCACACGGGCAAGCCTGCTTGGTGAAACCGAGCAAATTTAAGGCAGAGTGTACAATTCTTGTTTTTTTCAGTGGCGCCATCTATGGCCAAGAACTCGACTTCTGCCTTCTTTCCGACTCGACAGAATTTTAACGTGAATCAGTCATCAACTACACGGGGAGTCTTCGGCCGGCGGGGTTCGAACCTACGTACTCTCGAACATGGGCCCAGCGCCCTACCGACCAGGTAAGCCCTGCCCTCTTCTAACACATAAATTATAGCATCATATTCTCGTAAAGATGCTTAAAATATTTTGAAATCAATTTATACCGTTTAAGACAATTTAAAAATGTATATTTAAAGGATTTAATACTGATTGTAGAAAAACAGACTCATACATCACACAAAGTCACGGCAATATTGCAAACACGTAACAATCCAGAAGAATTGTACCAAAAATCTTCAAGTAACACCGAATATGCTTCTGGAACATCACGATTGAAATGTTAAAAAGATGTGTACGCTAAGCAAATGCAAAAAATTTATATCGCCTAAAAGAAAAAATCCTTTGAGGATTTTAGAAGGTTATCAACAATGTTTTTAATTATTATCTTAAAAGCAGATTCGTATAATAATAACTTAGCGATCAAGGTAGTTAAAAAATCAAATTTTATTAAAAATTTCCACACTTCTCTTAGGGAAGAAACAGGTATAAAATGAAATTCTACATTTTTCTCTTAGTCTGTAGTTTAAAACATGTGTGCTATAAACATAAACCCTCATGAGAAATTGCAGACAATTATTTTAAAAACAACAATGGGATATCGTCTTTAAAGTGGGGTAAAATGTAAGAAAATCTGATTTGTAGATAAACGCATTCAAAGACTTAAAATTATTAGTCTATCCACTGTCATCACCTTTCACAAAAACTGTTATAACTTAGTAAATAATTAGAGTACAAACAAAAGTAAGATATTTTTAGAAAGCTAAGAGTACCGGATTCCTAAATATATAATAAGCTCAATTTCGAAAGTTTTGCCCCAAATCTTATTTTTACATCTTACCTTAAATATAACAACTAATAATTCTCTAACACATTATTGAATGTTATTTTTTCATCATAATCATTTCATTTAATCATTTCAATTTTATGCACCTTATAGATTTTGTGCAAGAAAAAAAAATTAATGTTAAGTTGAACACCCAAAGCAGTGGCGGTTCTTTCGAATTTTTATTATAGATAGAAAAGTAATGGCATCAAAAAAGATACGACAACAGATCCTAACAATATGAAAAGTAATGCAAAATAACACATTGATAATAAACGATTTTAATAGAAATGTAATACTTCTTTTGCATACAACAATATCCAACAGTAGTAGGAAACACTTTCACTTCCCAAACAAATCCTACAAATGCAGTATATTTGTCATTTTAATGTGAAAGCTCTAAGCAATATCCTCTTACGAAAATCCAGCTGTTGACTGATTTATCAGCCTCACAGAATAATTAGAAGACGTGAGGCCCAATAGAAAGCGAATATATTCGGCTTACACGAAGGAATCCAAGCATGATTTCGGAATAGTTTTCTGTAGATGTCGTAAATATTCGGTTCATCAGCCTCTCATTCAATCAAATTATTCAAAAGCACCCATAGAATTCCTCATCTGCTCAGGCGTTAAAAATAGTTGTCAACGATTAAAAGGCTTGTTTAATGAGGGATTATTTTGTGATCAGCTTTATTTGAGGCTTTTGTGAAGAGCACTTGGAATTATAACGGATTGAAAATGGTAATTTTATATAAGTATAGTTAATTAGCGTAATTAGTCAGGTATTTTGTTCTTACGCATTATTACAGTTTACTAGATACGGGAACTAATTAAACAATCCTCTAGTTTTTACAAACTTGGGGTTTTAACATTCGTTATTCTATAATCATATAGCTCTTTTCTAGTTCATTCAAAATGAGGTAAACCGTTCAAAAATTCTATCGAAGATTATATTTAATTTGGAATCGATAAAATTAACAAATATCATTTTGAAACCATTTATACGAAAAGTTTATTCTTTACGAGAAATTAAACAATAAGTTGAATATGGCGGATGCAGTAAAATATCAAACTTTAAATAATTTAATTTTCTATCATCTGATTTTATATCAATTTCGTATCAATCCTATTTTTCGTTTTCCCTCATTTATATGAACACAAAAGTGCCTTCGAACTATTCTTATATGTACTCACAGGTCAGTAGAAAATTCCTTAATAGTAAAATGCTATCAACAGTATTTGTCTTTAGATCATTATTCGAAATAATATAATAATAATGATAAAATTAAATAATTATAATAAAATAAGATAAATTCATATCGAATTAGTTCTGAATAAGCCTGCAAGTATCTGTTCTTCTTTGGAAATGAATGAGCCATATTGAAGAAAAATTTGAAAGAATAGAAGATATATTACTTGAGGCTGCCACTTAGGAAATGATGCACTTTCTTCTTACCAAATTGTATAAATAGTTGCCCAGTTCGTCCTCAGATGGCATTGCTGAATATAAAACATTATTTTTTGCTCTATGTCAGACCATTTCAGTTGAAATAATTGCACGAGAATTTGTTAATGTTGTCCTCAGACTGACCAGTTTGTTGCTGCAGAAAGTGTCTGTTATTTTTGAAGACATTGTTTTATAGTCTTCTTAGGTGATCATCTCTCATCATCCGTTGACGGATTTTGTTAATAATTTTGAAATTTAGTGAGAAAAAAAGGGATCTCTTTTTCTGAATTTAGGTGAAGGAATTAATTTCACCATAATTTTATAAATTTTTGTGCTTATTGTTAAGAATTGTTAAATAAATTTTCACTTTATAAATTCCTGTGTCTGTGGGTTTAACTTTATTTTGGGATAGAACAGTATACCTCCTGCCCAAAAAATACAAAATTGGATTGAAACAATTTTCAAATATATATTTTTCTTTTCATTTTTTTCATAGAATTTGGATTTTTTTAATACTTTTAATGCTTTGTAAGTTGCAAAAAACCAGATTTTTGCTGCATTTTTTTCTTCTAAAATCTAGTTTAGCAAAATGTGTTTAAAACTGGAACAGAACTTCAAGAAATAAACTTTAATTTTCGTAAAAGATTGAAATTTCCTTTGTAACAAAAAATCGGTTGATTTGTAGAATTAGATACAGATTTATTCGTTTCTACCAGTTTAGTTTCTTTAAATATCTTTACTTTCATGGTTTTCTCTTATGCTTTTCATTCTGGTTTTGTATTACTTTGCAGCCTGTATAATAAATGTTTTATTAAATTTTATTGTTTTTTACCTGTTACTGTAGATTACGCTATGGTTTCGTCAATTTTTTCGAGTTTTTTGGAAGAAGCTTTTAAAAGAATAAAGCAAGGAAGTACAGATGTGTTATACTTTTCTTTAATTTTGCAATACCTATAATCAACATTGAGCAAATGCAAACTTGTTTACACAACGTCGGGGAAAATATTATAGTAATTTTAAGAACTTTCTGTGCTTGGTAAATAATTTTTTTTAGAGTGACAGATTTTTCAGGGTTACAGAGTAGAATATTTTTTAGATTATAAATTTACAGACTAGTTGGAAATTTTAGTTTAATATTAGAGCCCATTAATTTTTTCTCAGAATTTGAAGCGTGAGAGGAAAATTATAATTTAAACCAACAATTTTACTCAGATAGCTAAGATAAAGTTTGATAATACGACATGTTTTGTTAATTAGTTTTTTAATAAAAGCATTAATAACTTTATCTTTACCTTTTTAAATATATTTTCGGAGGCTTAAATTAAGAACAGTTCTGCGAATTGATAATTGATTCTTTTCCATTTAAATATTCTATTTGAACTCTTAAATTAAACCAAATATGTTTTCTCAAATAAAGATTCATAACAACAGATTTATGTATTTATAAATATATTATTACATAGTTATAATTTTCATTCTAAAATTATGATAAATTAATCTTAAAACATTCGATTAAGAACACTTTTTTCCATTACGGCATTGAAAAAGTTTACGACTAATATGGTTAAAAAACTATGAATAAAAATCTATAAGTTTTTTTTAACCATTTACAACTAGCATGGCTTCAAAACCGTGAAAAGGAAATTTAACTGGAAAGGAGCTAGCTACGGTGCTGCCATCTAGGCGTGAATGAGAGAATTGATTTTAAGATGACCAGGATCATAAATTGGGGAGTGTAGAACACTGGAAACTTTTCATATGCTGAAGGGAATGGATGAAATATTGTAATGTCAACGCTGGGACTGGAATCCCCATTTCGTTGGGCAGGAGGTCCTCTGGGCTATAATATGTAGCCATCTGCAGGGAACTAAGTGGCTTCATTAGGTGGGCCTAGTCGGTGAGATAAAATTCTGACTGTTTAACCGTATTAGGGGAATGAAGTTCATAAACAGTTTTTCTCACAGTTAACAGTTTAAATACCATGTTATTTGTTGTTTATGACGGTTTATTTGAATAAGGTTAAATATCAATTAAATAAATTTTATCATTTAAATAAATTTTATTTAAATAAATTTTAAATAAATTTTATTATTTAATCATTTTTTCGAGAAATTTATAACATTGTATAAAAACCGATTCTACTAGATTATTTTCGCGTGTAAAATAATAGTTTGTATGTAAAATATATATTTTATTGGAATTCAGTATTTCGTCGATGCGCAAAATTGCTTATATTTCTGCCATTAAATTTTTTCTGGATAATCTTAATCTGATAAACTTTTTCAATACATAATATAATAAATTTTCAAAATTTATTTGGCAAATATGGGTATTTTCCATTCAGATATAAGGTTTGTCAACCTTTTTTAAGCGACTCATATCACAATGTTTCTTATTCTAAAATGAGGATGAAAAAGATCAATCTCAAAATGTATAGCATAACGGACAATTGTTTGATGCATTTGTATTTCTGAGAACCAATAACATTATTCATTCTCGTTTTTTAATCGTCTCTTTTTCATCTTGCGTATCGATTAATGGTTCTGTCATAAAAATGGAAAGTAATAAATCATCTGAGTTATTCCTTATATTTTTGTCAGTTGGTACAAAAATAGCTTTCAAAAGTATGCATTTCGGACTAAAGAGATTTCGTTTTTATTTTATGTAAACTGCAATAGCAGGTTTTATTATTTTTATAAATATTCAGCATAAGTTTTTAAAAGAATTTGTTTTAAACTATCTTAACTACTACTTTAATCTTACTTTATTGATAATAAGATAGTAAATACTCTGTCAACAGACTGCTATGGGATATGAGGGTCAAAAAGGTCCGGCCTACACAAATTCATACGTTTCAACAACTGTAGTTACTGAATTATTTACTAAACAAAAAGAAACAAGTTAAGAAATACTAAAAAAAAACTAATTTACTTATTTTTTACTTTATAAAAACAACTTACAGTTGAAAATGAAATTTTTTTTATATTTTTAACAAATGTTTTAGTACGTTGATAAAGTTTAAAAGAACAGAATAACATTTCTGTCAAATCTCGATGCAAAATTAAAATTTATGAGCTTTGGAACCCTTCTTAAAAAGGAGTTTACATTACAAAAAATTCCGGATCAAATTCCGGTAAAAAGCACCCGCCCCCAATGTGCATAATCTGTGAAATTAATTTTACCGCTAAATCCATCTTTACCCTAAAATTTTAAACCCTATATTTAATTGTAATATTTATTTAACTGCATATTTTCAGTGATTTTTACAATAAATATTATTGTAATATTTACGGTATATCAGATTTCCTGTTGCATTACATTTCACAGTAAAGATGGATTTTACGGTAATGAAATTTATCCTAATTTTTTCTGGAATTTTTTACAGTGCAGAGGTATTTAAAAATATTTTAGATGCTTTAAAATTGTTTGTAATTTTCTAATTAAAAACTTCATTCACTTCAAAAATATAAAAATTGGAAACAACAGACGACGCCTTTCAAGCTCCCATTTTAAAGACTGACTAGACTCCTGACTAGATTCCCATTTGAAAGACTGATGAGAGAGAAAAAGAAGAGGGTATAATTTGTAACTGTAAAAAGCAAAAATATATTAACAAGAATCTTTTTTACTCTCTCTCGGCTACTGTGGTTTTTCTAGTTTTTTTTCTCATCTTTATTTTTCTATTTTTTAATGACAACTTTACGTTTTATTTTTTAAATCATTTTTGTTACTTCTCATTCACGTCTGACAAGTTTTGAAAATGGGAGCTTGTTTTTTAGCTCTTGAACCATGTCAATGTTTTAATCAATCAATATACACTCTATGACAAAAAAATTGACGCACCAAGAAGGAGTTGTCCGATTGAAACGAAAATTGGTGGATAGGAAGACAATGTACAGAATAGTAAATGATTAAAATTTCAGAACAATTGAATAATTTATTGCAGAGTTCCAGTAACAAGTTCAATAAGGTGTTGACCCACCTCTAACCTGGATACAAGCTGCCACACAGCGTGGCATGGACCGATAAAGCTTCCGGATGGTCTCTTGCGGTATTTCCTGCCAAATTTGGTCCAATTGTCGAACGAGATCATCAACATTCCGTGCCAGATGCAATCGCCTTCCCATCATATCCCAGACATGCTCGATGGGAGAGAAATCTGGTGATCTGGCAGGCCAAGGAAGAGTTTGACAAGCCTGCAGACAATTCACAGCAACACGTGCCGTATGTGGTCTGGCATTGCCCTGCTGAAAAACCAGCCCAGGGCTCTGCAAAAGGAACGGTAGCAAAACAGGTCTTAGGATATCGTCGACGTACCGCTATGCAGTAAGTGTACCTCTAATGACGACCAAAAGGTCCGGCTGTCAAAGGAAATGGCAGCCCTGACCATAATACCTTGTTGAGGGCCGGTGCGGCGTGCAATAGTGAAGGCAGGATCTCCCCTCTGCCCTGTGCGTCTCCAAACACGTCTTCGATGATCGTCAGGACACAGTTGGAAGCGGGATTCGTCGGTAAAGACTATACGTCCACAGTCAGCATCATTCCAGCTATATCTGTTCAAAATATTCATGCATACGAAATTTCAAAGCAATCGGATGATTACTTCTTGGTGCGTCAATTTTTTTGTTATGGAGTGTATATTGACTCTTCAGTTTCTTGGGATTATTTATTTAATGTTTCTGTTTTTAATAAATTTTATTTTGACGAATTCTATAAATAGGAAATCAGTTTTCTGTTTCATCAATGAGGAATGTTATTTATTATTAAATCGAAATTACAGTATGTCTAGTTTTGTACCAACATTAGAGTGATAGTCATATTGTTTTACTTTACTCATACCTATCACAAATTATATCCCCTTCATATGACTAATTTCAAATAATTTTAGAAAAATGACTCCCATTTAATAATTTCGTAATTTTCTATTAAAGCTTATCACAAATTTTTTAGTACTACTTAAGTGAAAGTTCTAAAATTAAGTTATGGGTGAAAAATTTTCGAAAGGTGGGTTAAAGAAGTTTACTAACCAGGAGATTAAAAAGCCCAATTTCTTTAGCCAACCTTGATCGTGAATTCCCCTAACTGTTCAAATATCAATAGGATTTGAACTAAAACTATTCCTTTTAAGCTATATTTTGCGATTTTGCTGTTGCTTTTATATCAGAATTATATATTAGTTTCTTTCAGAGAAGTGTGTATTGTATATATTTGTAATGATTTAGATTTCATCGGTAGCTGCAATAATTAGAATTTTTTTCCCTTAACAATAGTCTAGAAGGTATTCTAAAAGAGCAAATGCTGTAAAAAGTATCTGCGATGAAGGTTTTTAGAAAATATTCTTAAGTTGCGTTTATGTGCACAAGATATAAAAGCCAGAAGCGTAAACAATTAAATACGTTGTGGTTCATTATTTGCTGGCCATCTTTCTGGAACGCTATTTTTAATAAAAAATCTTCTCTCTTCTTTGGATAAGTATCGCACACAGAGAAAAAAATATGGTAAAAGCTACCACAATATGGTAAAATGTATTGTCTGTCCTAAACTCTATGAGAATACCAAAAATCTTTCTTTTTACCAAAGCGCTTTGGTAATCATTTTGGTAAAATAAGCACTAAAATATGGTTTTATAATACGTTAAGAAATTTGGTAAATGAAGTATAATTTTGTAACTTTATCTGGATATCCTAGAGCATGGCTTAAAAACCCTTCTTTCGGTTAAATTTACTTTTCAGTTTTGCATTTATATAAATTGCGTGGTAATAAAAATTTTAATTTCGGAGAAAAAAAAAACCAAATGAATGGTTTAAATGCCGTATATTTCGGTTTTTATAACCAAAATTATGTTTTTTTTTAATTTTCCAGAATTTTTTTACCATACAGTTGGTAATTTTAACAGAATTTTTTTTCCACATGCATACAATTATTCAATTAAAAAATATGGCTAAATGCTTTATCAAAAGCTATATTTTAAAAATCTAAACTCAGTATTATATAAGTTTCACATTTTTTTTAATGTTCATATAATTTATTATTCGTTTTTAGCCACATAACTTAAAATGAATGACAGATATTTATCAATAATACTTGTTTTGATAAATATACTTTGAAAGTATTTTAAATACTTGTGTTTAAAATACTTTCAGGAGTACTGAAAGCCTTGAAGATGTTACTTATAGCAAGAAAGTATTTCAAAAGCAATACTCTTCTTTCGTTTTATGTCTTTGAGAGTAGAAAACAAACAAAGGCATCTTATACATTTTTATAATCTTCCTTATCGCTAAATCTGAAAGATCAGGCTCTTACTACCCACGATTGCATATGTATAGGCAATGTATTAGGTAATAAAAACACCGAAATTGTTCAACATAAACATTTCTAACAAAAACAAGTTTTTTCAAAATATCAGAAAAGAGAAAGAAAATGAAAATAATTTTCCTCCTCTTCTTTTCAAAGAACTTTTCAAAGTTACAGATTTGTATCTAGTTTCAAAATATTTTTGGCTGATGGAGGATTATTTCTTTCTGCCTATTTTTCTATGAAATAGAGAAACTGTTTGTTACTTGTAAGTCAGCTACAATCGATAAATGTAAAACATCTAAGTTATATTTCAAGCAATTTAAAAAATAAAGGTCTTAGAATAGATAATATCTAGAACTACAAACAAATCTATAAAAAAACATAAATTGAAACGTAAGAGTAAAATCAAAAGTAAAATAAAGAAGTTTAAAAGAGAAAGAAGCTATATATATATATATATGTGTATATATATATATATATATATATATATATATATATATATATATATATATATATATATATATATATATATATATATATATATATATATATATATATATATATATATATATATATATATATATATATATATATATATATTCTCTTCTGAGGACTTCTAAACAATATGGAGTAATAAAATATTAAATATATAAAGCAAAATTGTATTTCTTTTTCTCCTTGATTGTCAGTTTAAATTGAAAAAAAAAAGTATTTTTCTAACTAAAACAGATTTGTATTTGCAATTGTAAATACATATTTTTCCTGTGTTAAAAGGAAAGTATACAATTTCAAATGCTAGTTTATTAAACTACAATTCAGTAAAATTATATAGAGAGAAATTCTCGAGTTTTTGTTAAAAAAATATAATTAGATTTTCTTATAAAAAGTTTTTTGATTATGATTCCAGTAAGTATACATATTTCTTTGGCATTGAATTGCAGAAAAGTTTTTAATTTCTACGCAACTCTTACTTTTGAAATATATTTTATACCATTATTTAAGGAAGCTTTTATTATTTTAGTAATTTGAAGATGAAATAAGAATTTTATCTATCTTGTTACTTTATTTAGTTATTTCTCTTAAGCGAGTAACTCAAAAAAATAACATGATGGAAATGAAAAAAAAAATGAAATAATATTTTTTTCTTTCTTTTTTTAAAATTTATTTAATATTTACTCCCCAAAAGTTGTTTTGAAGTTACAACCGTTGATGGCCTTTCATACAAGAAGAAAAAAAATTCTATTGAAATAACTGTGCTGTATGATATTGACATTTCTGGAGGGAAACAAATTACGTAATTCTCATTAATAAAGCCAAATTTTCGGTGTTTAAGCAATTTATTTGGTAATTTTCCCGTTCTTATGGAAATGGTCGGAATTTCTGGTTTATTAGAACGGTTTATCAGAAGTTATTTTCCCACATTTATTAAGGAATACAAAACTGAAAAGGGGATTTAACCGAAGAATAGTTTTTATACCATGTTATAAGATATGATACAATTACGAAATTTTATCGCATTTGCCAAAATTTTTCATAAAATTATAAAACGATATTTTCTTGTTAAGTTTATCAATATCATTACCAAAGCGTTTATATAAAAATTACCCAGCTTCTTGGTGTTCCCATAGAGCCAAAAATATTATAAATTTTACCATATTCTATAACTTTGGACCATATTTTTTTTCTCAATGTAAGTTACCATTTTGTGTTCAGGATATTCATTGTTTTATATTCTAGCATGGCACTATTACTTTTCTGTTTATTGCATTTTCACGCGCCTCAACTGACCTGAAATCACTAAAAAACTTGGTCAGGCTAAGATTTTATAGACAATTATTATTATTAAAAGAAAACACTGATTTGAGAAATAATTTCTTTTTTATAAACATTGTTTTAAAAGGCCGAAGAAAAAATAATTACGTACATTATTCTAAGCATAGATAGTATTGATTTTCCCTTGATTTGCTTAACTTAGCCATAACTTAAATATATGTGACTTTGAGATATTAGAAATAAAACAATCTGATAAATTGCAAAAATATATACTTCAAAAGTATATACTTCAAAGCAACCAAATGCATTGGCACTATGCACATATTTGATACAGGATAGAAATAGTTAAATTAAGGTAGGTTGGTGAATTTTAAACTTTATTTTAAGCGTGGGTTTCAAAATGAGATTCTTATTTTGATTGAAAATATTCCCCAGGGATTGGATTGAAGAAAAGAAATATTGCAACATTTTCTACGATTAAACCATGCGAATATGTAATAGAAACAGTTAAAAATTTTTGGGTTACGGTAAAGAATCTTATGTGTTTTGTAGAAAAGTGTGAAATTTTATTAAATTAATAGTTTATATTAACTATTAATTTTTCTCGTTACAAGTTTGAATAATTGTTTGAATATTTAATTTATTTAAACCTCATAAAATTTACACAAAATGCTGCTGTTACTTTTTGCTTCATCGAAACAGATTAAAATCTATAACATTTAGAGACTTAAAGTAAAATGTCAGAAGACTTTAAAAGTAAAAATGATAAGGCTAGAAATACTTATTCCCTAACAATTTCTGCATGTGCATTCATGGTTATCATTGAGCTTGTACAACAAAGCAAATAAAAATTTATCAAATATTGCAGGACATGCAATAAACTTCCTTTTTTTTATTAACTACAAGCTCAGAAATATCATTGATATTTGTTATCTTTATAATAGTTGAAAAAATAAACTATGTTTTTCCAGTTAACTGTGTTTTAGATATTCCAAATTTAAGTAATGACTGATGCTAAACCAATAAGGAAACAACTAATTTTTAAAACGTATCTTTCGAGTGATTTGATTGAAATTTTGAAACTTTTTTTTGGGATTGGTTGGTGAAAATCTCCCTTTCATCTGTTGTTCAAAATCAGGAGTCATAAGAGCAACGAACTCACACACCCAAAAACTCTTATGAATACAGATATTAGCTAGGAGGATTCTATTATTAATGATTTTTAAGATAATTGCTACGAAAAAGGGTTTTGGTTAGAGAAATTCTTGAGACGTATTTTTGTAGCATGGTATAAGTTTTCTTCTCTAGTTCTTTGTTCTAATTCAAAAACTTTTCGATAGAGGGCAGTGCAGTTCATTTGTACTGGTATCCCCTCTGAGGGTGCTAATTTACTTCACCGCGGATGATATGTGATGACATGGTTGATGGTCATCATATTAAAAAATTATAATTTGATCTTGATTCATAAAAGATTTTCATAAAATGTAAAATAGAAAATTGCTAAATGGCACCATATGTCAAGCATTTTTGAATTAAAACTAGAGCATTTTAAAGAAGGATTACGCCTTTTATTATGGATTTGTTTCAAGAACTCTTTTTTAACCTAAATCCTATTCCAGCTATAAATTTCTTAAATCACTGTTTTAATTTTTTGATACACATTTTAAGTATATTTACTTGCTTACATGTAATATTTTCTATGTTATGAAGATATTGCGGTAATTTCCATGCAATATTACATAGAAAGTACTATATATTTTCATTTAATATTTTCTACGTAATACATTTTACTAAAGTTTATTGAGTATAATACAATTTTTTTCGTTATCATTTACCTACGTCCTTTATGGATAGTCCCTAAGTTAGACAAAACTAATGTTTCTCAATAACGGCTTTATCTAGAAATAATAAAAGTGTTAAACACATTTGATAGTTTGCTGAAGGCGCTGATAGATTGAAGGACGAAAGATTCATGGCTACAGAAGTGAAAGGCTTTGCAAGGATCATACAAGGAAAGTTAATCTAGTAAGAGATATTGATATTCTAATTGCAACATTTGGCATAAGGAATAACAATACTCCTTATTTTTGTCATATTTTTTTCAGAAAATAGATAAGAATATTTCGCCAACGAATGATTTTTTTACTTGATGATGCTCTCAGTTCACAATTGTGAAAGGCTGTTTAGCTGAAATCGGTTTTCATGTAAGATTAAAAAGGATTTATGAAAAGCTTAAACTAATTAAACGGCTAGTTTAATGCAAAAGTTATGATTTATGCTGAGGGGAAATGTAACCTACTCACTGCTTATAAATAATATAACACGTTCTTTACCCACGTTCTGATCCTCTTTTAGAATATCTGTAGAAATGTTTTCATTTTCTTGAAGATTAAAAAAGTTCATTTTATTCAACTTAATCCCATTATTTAGATGCATTGCATTTAGTTTTAATTTCTTGAAATTTATTTCAGCACTTTTTTATTTTGTAAATTATTGTAACAAATATAATCGATATTGAATACCGCTTACATTCATTATTGAGTAGAGTGACTTGGTCTCAATGCTTAATAGTGAATACATGATCTGGAAAACATGCTGAGTAATAAATAATTAGCAGGGCTCTCGCTAAGCATTCGGTACCTCACAAAATGTGATAAAATTGTAAATTTGGCGAAACAAATTATGTTTTTTCTACTGAAATGAAAAATATATGTTCTTCTTGATCTTGAAAATTACATCAATAAGAATTTTCCTAAACAAGTCTTGTATTTCTTATTCGATTACAGTAATGTCCCTAAGATATGTCGCATAACTAATTAGATTTATTTTAAGTCCAGATAATGTAAGCAACAAGAGAGGGTATGTAAGCATCAGAAAAAAATTAACCCCCTGCTCCTAAAATAGAGATTAATATAGTCATTGCTGGATCACGCGATATCACGTGATGAAGAGTTTGCGTCAATAAAGCGAGTTAAGTGGAAGCTAGATGAATATTATCGTTCAGCTATTTTTCTAGAAAATATGTGTTACCATGAAAATTACATATTGTTTATTAAAATAAACTTAATGCAAAATTTAAAAACTAAAATGGTTGCTAAAATAAGAAAATTTAACTTTGATTTTATTTTCATAGATTACCATTTTTCAACAATCTATATAGTATAACCACCTGTACACGGCTGGAAATGAGCATGTTAAACCCACCAATGAATTTTGTTAAAAAATCTCTGTGAGTAGTATAAAAACCAATAAAACAGAATTAAATTATTCAACTAACTGATTTTCTACAGCGATCTTTTTTCGCTGAATGATTACAATCGCGAAAGTAAAAATACTTTATTAAAAGAAATAAAATACTTAAAGGATGAAATGTTTTATTAAAAATGAAATACAAAAAACATCAAATGTTGCCTCAGATACTACAGGTAATGTTGCTTCAGGTTTATATTACTGCTCGAGTTTAAGAAGTAATCAAAAATTAACATCAACTTATCTCTTTTCCTCAAAGACGATAAAACATTTACAGTTTGAATCCTCTCCTTTATTTACTGCTCATTAAAAAAAATATTCATAAATTTTTTTTTAAGAATTACCGCTTGCTAAGTCTTTTGAAATTCTGCAAACACTTTTGATATTTCGCTAATTTACTGTCTAGTAATTTGAAGCTCTTGGCGCGAAACCTGCATACGGTTCTCAGATTCGACTAAGATTCTTTCGGAGCTATTTTAATACATTTATGCTTAATTTTGAAAAACCTTTTTCTACTGTGTTGGAAATTAATTAGAATAACTCGCAATTTCGTTCCTGTCAATTCCAATTATGCATGCATGATTCCTGTCAATTCCAATTATACATGTATGATTAGTTTCATAGAAATATAAATGCATTTCTTTGGATTGAAATGAAATAATGTTAATTTTTTTTTGTAATCTAAAATAGTTACATTATGAACGGAAATTAGAATTCCTTAATTTAGAGAAAATCTGCGAATCCAAAATTGGCAACACAGCCTCCTCTATTATTCTGCCAAAAGTTGAAACGAAACAGTGAAATAAATTAGTTTTGATGACAAAGAATAAACAGCTTTGAAGTATTGTTTCGCGGAATCACGAAATATTGTTAATTAATATTTGCCTTGACAAAGGGAGCTTGAAAAGTTTCAAAAGTTTCATTCTATTTCAGAATTTCCTAAGTAAATTAGTTTTCAAAATTATAAAAGTATGCTTGTTCGAAGTGTGTAAAAAAATGGTGTAAATGGGATAATTATTTATAGATAGGGTTTTGTAATTTGCATAGATTCCAACATAATTTGAAATGTTTATCATTGAAGAAGAAAGTGAATAAAAATAAAAGGAATGCAAAATAAAATAATAAGCGCAATGCAAAATTTAAGAAGCATAATACAGTTTGTGTATTATATTTGCTTTATACTAAAAGTTATCAAGCTTTAGCATCTTTCTATTATGTAACAATAATAAGTAATCTTTAATTTGAGAACATATTATGCTTTTATCTCAATACTTTTTGTTTATGCTCATTTTTTGTAATTATTTATCTTATTTTTTACAATACATCTCATCAAGTTTTGCATAAAACACAAAACACAAATTTTCAACCAACCGTACTAGTGCGATTGTTTAAGCACAGTATTAAATTACTCTAATAATATATTTATAATTAAAAAATCCTTAAATAAGTTCATTATGTACTTATTTTTGAATAAAAAAGTTCTCATCTTTTTCAAAAATACGTCTTTAAAATATTTGAAAACATGAAATTTATTAAAATAATTAAAAAAAAGCTAAAAGTGTAAAAATGTAATAGAAAAATTCTGTAATAGAGCTAAAAAGTCAATAAATGCGCTTTTTATATTTACTTAGTTTTTGCTTACGTGTTCAAACATTTAGTAAATTGTATAGAAGCACATGCCCGGAATTAAGAAAGAATGAATTATTTTAGAATAAGAAATTAAGATATTAATCTGAATCGTATGAATAATAGAAAAAAAAGCATAATAATTAAAATCTAAATCTTAAGAAAAAACTTTCATTTTCTTCAATCACTTTTTTACCAAATTAATTTTAACTCACATTCCATAAAATTTTAACTTATGCTATTAGTCAATGGAATAATTTAAATAAGAATGCAGTTAATTTCTATGTAAGCAGAAATTAAAAATCCTTTCGTAAAAAAAATTATAATTCTTTTGTTATGTAAATTAGGAACTTAATTATTAGATTTTCAATTAGGCAGCCTAATGAATGAAACGATTAAGCCTTAATGTTTTATTACTAAGAAGATATTAAATAAAAAGAAGTGCTTAAGCACAAAAAGAAAACAGTTTTTCTTGGAGAAAAGTTTTAATTACTTTTGTAAAATAGTAATTTATACTTATCTTTACTTCTCTGATCTTTGTGTATTTTTTTTTTGAGGTTAAAGAAAAAACAAGAACATTATATTGCTAATTTTTTAAACGTCTTACTCCTAATACATTCATTATTTACTATACTATTTACTCAAAAAGTTTACCTACAATTTTTAAAATTTATATTGTGAGGCATATCAATCTGGATGATATTTGAACTTTCTTTTTATGGAACGGATTCATACTCAAATATATAAAGCGAAAATTTTTAAAAGTTGCATAATTTAATTTAAATTTATTTAATAATGAATTACTATGTAACAATTTCTTTGTTTTAATACAAATACTTAATCTTGGGCTAATTCGGCTTTGGAAATTTTAAATCTGAAATTAGTTTTGATCCTAAAGTTGCAGAATTTTTAAAATTTTGTCAAAATGTACAAGTTTAAATTGGTATACACAACAGAGGATTGAGTAAATGCTGCAGAAAACTTCAATGAAAATTAGGAAGCATCAACACGATTAAAATTGCATAGGAACCTCTGCTCGTCCAGATCATTGTACGCAATTGAGGCGCTTAAGTATTCTGACCTGTTCAGAAGCACACGAGGAAAAGTTAATTATAGGGAAACGTTAACTGTAGTATGGTGAGAGAAACTAATTACATATTTGAAGTCAGCAATAATAAAATATTTTATACAACATACATAATTATATAATACAACATAATTTTGGCTAATAAAAACAAAATAATCGATATTAAAGCCATTCATTTGGTAGATTTTGCATTCACACAGAAACGGTTTACCGGAAATTCTGATTTTCAAAATTATATTTCTCATTACCGAACATTTAGTAAAGAAATACAGAACCGAAAATTAAAATTAACCGAATAAAGGGTTTTTGAGCCATACTCCTATTTTTTTCTTTTCCAAGTGGACATTGAACATTATTCTTCGCCTTAGAAGATGCCGGAATTGTTACTCATTTCACGTTACCCAGTGGGCACCTGTGAACCAAAGTCACGGAGGCGAGCAACATTGCCCACACCCAGGGCTAAAGAGAATAGAAGGGCTAGTTCACTCCGCTTTTACAGCTAAAGCTACGATTTCTCTCCTCATGACGTCACTGTGTCCACAGATCTCGGAGATGGCAAGCAAAGATATTATGATAACTTTATATCGTTCTCTTTGTGAAAATAAGTTAGACTTTTTCTGGTTATTAGCTTTCAAACTTTACGTAATTAACACATTATTTCCGTTCATAAACATAGTTCAAAAAAACTTTCTTGGCCATTATAAGAAAAAAAATACCATTTTACTAGTTCGCGAAAATGACACTATAAATACTTTATTTTAAAAAGTTCTGGTTTAACTTTAATTATTAAGAAAAATGAAAGCATATATCGACACTTTTTTTATCTGCATATTCTTTTATAACAATAAGTTGAGTTAAATTTAGAATCCCTGATTTTAAAATATGCCGTTAATAGCAGTTTCTTCATACTTAATCATTAGGAAACATCAACCTTAAACGCTAATTACTGAAACAAAATAATAATTTAGGTTCATAATGACATTAGAAATTTTACAATTGCTTATAGATATTTAAATTTACGATGATATAATTTATAGATACCTAAATTTAAGAGAATATAATTTTTAAAAAAAATCATAAATATTTAGAATAACTACATTAAAAAATATGTTATGAAATTAGGAGAATTCCAACTATTTATTATATATTTTATTTATACTTTTCATTTACATTTTAATTTTCGTTGACTTTATCTATTTTTTAATTTTTTTCACCTGCCTTTCTTTTTGAAGTAACGAAGCGGTTTCTATTTAGATAATGAATTTTTATAAAAGTTCTTAACGACAGAATAAACGCATTGCTGTTTTATATTAACTGTGTTACTTCGGAATCCATTCTTTACATAGCTGTTCATTTACTTTAGGGAACATGAGGAAAATTATATTTTTTCCTTTTGTTTTTCTATCAGAATTTTTTCAGGTTGCAATCGCGCAAGCTGGCATTTCGATAATAGTTTTAAATTCTTGTAAATTCACAGCAAAAACTGAGGAAAGTCATTATAGAAAATAACAAATGTCTTAGAATATCTCGCAAAAAGAAATGCTCCAATATTAGTTAGAGCTAGTAAGGCCGAAAACTCCGTTCTTGAGGTAGAAGTGCGAGCTTTGCGCCAAAGTGACGTCACTAGAGAAAATCGGAGGAATGGCGCGGCGAGAGCAACTTCAAAGGAGTGAACCAGCCCTTCTATTCTCTTTAGCCCTGGCCCACACCACACTGTTACAAACCCGTTTATAGGTTGGGCCACATTCACACATCACACACAACAGAGGACAACACAAGAGAGAGAAACATACATGCCCAGAGCGGGAATCGAACCCGCAGCCATTGGCTTCGCAGTCAGGTGCGCTAACCGCTCGGCCACCTGGCCGGTGGGCCATGCTCTTAGGTATGATGAAATAACCAAATTTTACCACATTTACTAAGTTTTAGCTCATTTTATGAAACTATATTTTATTGCTAATTTTACAAAAATTATTATTACTGAAGCACTTCTGTAAAAACTGCCGAGCTTTTTGTTGTTCCCATATAGCCAGAAACCTGGTAAATTTTCCCATATTCTGGTAGTTTTGACCATACATTTTCTGAGGGTTACAACAACCTGCAATTATTATTTTTAACCGATTAAGGACCATTACAATGGCAATAGAATCTAACCAATATTATTTCCTTTTTTTCACTAAAAGAGTTAAGGGATTTAATAAAATCGCTACTTACTTTCTTTAGGGAAATCACCTCACAGAGTTGTCATTTTAACACTATCGTGAATTGATAATCTAGCTGAGGCATTTGATTAAATCTTATCGTCTCCCTGCGACCTATACACATTTCGATTGTTAAGACGTATATTTTAAGATTAAAAACCTTTTAGAAAAGGAATTTTCAAAAACAAGTGTTTCACCTTTATGGATAAGTAAGAATAATAAGATTATGGGTTGATGATTACTATTAAACATATGAAATAGGTTTTATTTTGAAATATATTTATTCGAAACACAATGAGTAATTAAATAGAAAGTTTCAACTAAAATAGTAGGTAGCAAAGATGCAATTTAAATACTGTAAAGAATTTTGCATCAAATTACGGTAAAAAGTACCGGTATTTTGGGTATATCATTCGTAAAATCACTTTTACTGTAAAATATATTTTCACCGTTAAATATAATAGTGTGATTTTGTAATTTATTTAATTTGAGTGATTCGTTGATTTAAAGGTAATTATTACTATATAAATTATGGTATATCATATTTTTTGATCCGTAACATGCTACGGGGAAAATGGATTTTAGGGTTAACAGTACCGGCACCCTCAGTGTCGGTTTTTTTTTTATAGTAATTTGATCTTAAATGCTTACAGTGCAGTGCAGCTGCAGTTTTTCTGCTCTATTTTTACTGTTACAGTGCCAAAAATAAATAATATATTTTGGTTAAAAGTTATTAGACCTTTAGAGCTTGACATTGTTCATTATGTTCCTTTTACTTTGAAAATGTTTGCATATGGGTGAAAAAAAATGTTTGAATACAAAATTGTATATTTCTAGAAATATTTTGTTTGCTACGTAAAATGCTCATAAAATTAACGAGCCTAAAAATGATGTTCACATAATAATTATTTACCAATCAGTATAACTGAATCTAAATTTTGAAACTTGGAAATTGAAATAACGTAATAATTTCCAAGTTTATAATTTATTTGTTTGATAAACTTCAGACATTGAATACACAAGTGGGCGACTTTTGTGCTAAAATACAAACTAAGGTAAACAACGTTTAAGGGCACAAAAATATTATTGTTGCACTGATGAAGGTTGCCCTTTGAGCATCCGAAACAGCTATCTGCATTTAATAATACTTTTGTGCTCTTAGACGTTGTTTACCTTAGTTCAGACATTGAAGTTTTCGAAGTTTTGAAAATAATTCTATCAAGAAGAGCTTTTTCAGGCCATGTTAAACATACATATCATACTAATACGAAGATATTAGTGTGCTTAATTATGAGATTAAATAAAAGAAGATATTAGTGTAAATGTAACTGTTTATAGTTAAAGATTAAACTAGGCAAGATTCTGTTTTTGAACGTGTAACACGTATAAAAATTCTCCAAATACCTTATTTTGAAAATAAAATTTTTTTTAAGGTGTTGAGTGCCTTTCATCAAGAGGATTTGAAGCAAAAAGTTCATCACCGCCCATTTATAAAACTGTATCCACCTAAAAATCAAGGAAACTCTTGAATCAAGTGTTTAGTAAATTCGCTTTTCTTTCCTTTTTCTAAAAAAAATTAGAAGCATTTTCAATGAAAGTTAACATGCATATGCATAACATATAGTGTCGAATTAATAAATTTATTCTTTGATTTAAATTTATTCCAATAAACAAGGGAGTCAATATTTTTCATGTAAACAATTATTATACAATTTATTATCCGAATCTGAAACCTAAGCATGTATCATCTTCTAATGAGATAAATAGTTTGTGAAATATGCGATGTAGAAGGACTCCTTTTAATAATAAGCTGGATTCTTTTATGCTGAAAGCTAGACACGTTTCAAATTACTAGTGAGATAAACAGTTTGTAAGATATGCACTGTAGTTGAAGACATTCGAATAAGCAACTTATTGTTTTAATCTGGAACCTAAATATGTATCACTTTCTAATGAGATAAATAGTTTGCAAAATATGTAGATGTAGAGGAACTCATTTTAATGATAAGCTGGATTCTTTTATGGTGGAAGCTAGACTTCTTTCTCTTTCTAATGAGATTAATAGTTTGAGAATAATTAATAATTTCAATAGTTCATACAACACAGAAGCACACATTCTAATGATACGCTGGATTCTCTTAAACTGGAAGCTAGACATGTTTCGAATTACAAATGAGGTAAATAATTTGTATAATATGCATTATACAAGCAGTTTAGTTTTTAAAAAAATTGCAATTTCGAAGGACGCATTTTAATGATAAGCTGAGAACAATATATCCTTTTTTTTTTAGTCGATATAAGCAGTTTTTAAAACATGCAACATCGAAGGACTCATTTTAATACTAAGCTGTAAGCCGGACATCTATTAATTTCCAAAATTTACTTTGAAGATAGGCGATGCAGAATGACAAATTTAAATACGAACTTGAATTGTTTAAGGGGCGAAAAATGTAAAATTTTATTTATTAAAATTAATACATGTTGCAGTTTCATCCTGCGTTGATTGTCTCAAGAAAGGAATAAAATAATAAACTGTTTAATGATAAATAAATCGAAGATAGCTACATTTAAATTGCCGAGAAATTCAGAAACAAAGCTTTAATTAGAATAAGATCATAAAAGATTAAATATTTATAAAAACAAATTTATAAATGCTTATATTACAATTGAGTATATTTTACAATATTGCTTTTAAAATGATATATTTTTAAAATTGTTTGGGTATGTAAAGCTTGAATTTGCATTTTCTTTTAGAATGGAACGCTTATAATTTTTTCAAAGGATTAAGTAATATTTTTCAAAAGCATTCTTTCAATGTTACATACGCGTTTGAAACACAATGTCATCAAATATTAAATTTAAAAATCTAAATACCGACAAAGATAATGGTTTCATAAAAACAGTTTTCTTTATTTAATTTTCTACTGTGTTTTATCCTTTGCAGATGGCTTTTCTCTAACATTTTTTGCTGTTGAGGGCGAAAATGTACTTCTCGAACACGGCATTAAACAAGCATTTTATTCATGAACTTATCGATGAATAAAAGCGAAACAACGTTTGTGAATAGAATTAAATTTCTCTTCATACAATCAACACCGCAATTTGATCCAATATTTTGATCATATAATCTTCTTTAAGTAAGTAGCTTTTTTCAACAGAAAAAAAAACATTTCTTTCAGTAAAATTATACTTGGTAGATGCTTGATCGTGTTAAAAATTATAAGTCATCTTGTTTTGAAACAAATTTCGCCAGTGAGGTTTTCTTTTTAAGATCATATCATAATACTTTAATTTTGCATACGAAATTCATTTAAGGATGTATTCTTTAGGAAAATAACATTATACATCTATTTTTTTCATGCCATTATTGATAAAGGATAATGTCATTTTTTTTTCTTTCTCCTTTTCAGAAATAACATGATTTTGTTTTGTTCGCAATAACTTAGTATTTAAAGTCCCTTAAAAATAATTGAAAATTTAGAAAATCAATTAATAAAAACGAAAAAGAGATAAAAATGATCGATTTGTTAAGCTGTGAAAATCAGAAATTTATTCTCCCTAAGTTTTAAAATTAGTTACTAAATTCGAAAAGAGATGGTGCTGCAAACTATACTGTGTAAATTGCGGTGTAATATCGCCTCGAATTCGATATTGAGAGACCAAAGTCATGAGGGAAACAAATTTTTTAAGTTAGCAGTTTACAGTAGACAGTTATATCAAATAAAAATCTGAAAGATTAAAAGGGTGTATGAAAGCTCTAAACACCAAAAATGCAAAAAGTTTACATTAAGATCATTCACTATAGTTGGAATAATTTCGCTTGTGAAAATTTTAACTCTTGGCGTGTTTTGATTTCGCCTGTAATAGCTAAAGAAACTAAAGTTCGCTGTTAGAGACATATACAGGGTAACAAAAAAATATAGGGATCATTTTTGAATGTTTATATTTCCAAAATTTATTACATAAATTCAGCGATGCTTCTCTATATGTCGACTTCCGGCATAATAGATTTGTCTACAACGCTTCGGCCAGGATTTTAAAGCCCGCAAAATGATTTCCTGGGGGATTTTCTTCACCTCTTCTCTAATAGCTCTTTGAAGGCCTTTCAATGTAGAAATTCTTCGCTTATTCAGTTTATTTTTCAGATGTCCCCATAGGAAATAGTCGCATGGTGCAGCATCAGGACTGTTTGGAATCCATTGTTCCAGTCTCAGGAATTGCACTTGCTGATCTGTTAGGAATTTCTGGGTGACCTTAGATGCATGCGATGGGGCATTGTCCTGATGGAACACAGCATCATTATTAGGGTACAATCTGCAGTAATCATTCTTAAGAAAGGGATTTAATATCTTCTGTATATAATACTCAAAATTTCTTTTGGCCCCAGGTTTCACAAACCGAGGTTTGGTCACACCGTGGGGGGATATGCCCATCCAAACCATTACGCCTTTGGGATGAGGCACCGTGGTTGATGGTGTCAAGTCTCGTCTGTTCTGCCCGTGACTAAGATATTGAACTTCAGATTTAGCATTGGTATCAGATAGATAAATCCATGCTTCATCAGTTGTAATGAACTTTCGCCATCTGTCCTTACGGAGAAGCTTGTAGAGGGGTCATGAACATTGTCTCCTACTCTGAACCGATCTCTCACTTAAATGATGACACTTAGGTTTTTTATGGCATTTTTTCTTCAACTTTTGTTTTAGTTGATAGCTTACAACTTGCTGACTCACATTAAGAGCTTTAGCCATGCTTGCCTGTGTTGGTGTATCTGGTTTTGATGTCATCTTATCAAGCTTCTGCAAATCTGATTTCTTCAATTTGCTTGGCCGTCCACTTCTTTTTGGTTTTGCATTATTTTGCATTGATCCAAGTTTTGAATTCTTGATGCGACTGATATGGCTGAGTGAAATCGCAATACCTTTCTTTTTAAAATGGGTCTGTATAATCCTGTGGCTCCAGCGAAGTTCTAAAAATACTTGTACTTGACCAATTAGCTTTTTGTCAAATTTCTTCTAAGGCATTTTTGTGATTTTATGAAATAGTATTGCAAGTCTAATAACAGAGCTTTAGATCAGTAAGCTATATATGTAAAAAGGTTCTAAAACTTTAGTGGTAGATAGCCACAAAAGTGATCCCTATACTTTTTTGTTACCCTGTATGTATGTTCTTAGATGTGTAATTAGACATTTATATTGTAATTTACAAGACTCTGTGAACAGTAATAAATAATTTTAATTTGCATAATTTTTATCCGCTCTTGCTGTAATAAGCCTAGTTCGAATTTGTCTTATTATTCTCTCTGCTACGTCTATATTTGATTGTTAAACTAATTTTACTTTATGCATTAGTTTATGCGTGCAACCTAAATTACTGATTCTTACTTTATATTGTTCGTAAAAATAACTAACTGATTCTTATGTGTATCATATGTTACTGTTATTATAAATTTTAGTGTTACCAGGGAAACAAGGTGAAATAATTTTATATTGCATGACTTCTATGTTTTTAGTATTCAAGGCTTAAATTCAATGTCCTTTGATAAAAAGTTTATTTTTCAAATTTATAATTCATACTATTAACGTTTGATGCTAGTTCTGACGTATTACGCCCTTCACAGAAAAAAATTCTAAAAAAAAAAAACGAACTTTCAAATAAATATTTAAACTTATAGAGAATAATATATTTAATTGTTTTTTCTAATAGTTGTTTTAAAAATAGAGTATGAAGAATAAAAAGTTTTTCCAAACTTAATTTTTACTTTTATCACATCTAAAATATTTTACTGAAAAAGTTTTTTTACATTTTTATGTGTTAAACGTCCAAAATAGTTTTGCAGAAATTTTTTTCGAGTTTGTCCATTCATAAAAACTAATATGAACATTTAACAATAGTTATCAGCAATTAAAAGTTTCTGTTTGAAAATTTTTGTTTAGAATTTGAACCCATATATTTTTTCTAGAAAACAATAAATGTTGAATAAACGCTCTGTAACTCATTCTAATGATTGTTCTCTTATCCCTTCAGCAACAGTTTTTGCTGAAAAGCATTTCTAATCTTTCAACCAAATAAACACGCTTTGAAAAGTGTGACCTGATATTGATATACGTTGACAAACGGAAATGTTTGGAGGCAATTTTTTACTTATTTTCGATCATCTAATGTCTAAGGTGATATATGACATCTAGAATTTTATCGTGATATTTATGTCAAGAGTTTTGTTGACATCAATGGGCTTCAGTGAAGCAAAAGAAATATGACTGTTCCGATGCATAAAATATATACATTTCTGTAATTAAGTATAGAACAGCGTAACTTTTTCATATTTATAAATCCCATAACTTAATTCTTTTCAGGAATCTTATAAGTGTTTTTTGTTTTATATATAGATTTTCTTTGATAAGCTATTAATTATTATACCCAAGAAAAGTTTTAACTAAATACAGAATGAGAGACATTGGTTCTTAAAAAGTGATAATATATGATTTTGTAGATTAAAGATGAGATTTTCCTGTCTCAAATGCTGTTCACATTCACAACTTTATATGCAAGTTAACGAACATTGTTAAATGAATAATATTAAAAACGTTAAAGCGGAATAGAAATAAATAATGATTTAAAAACGTCCTTTGCTTCAAAATAAAAAAGATCGTAAAAAAAAAGACGGCATGCTTTGAGTGCTCAAAAATACTCGACCATTCTCAAAACTTGTCAGAAGTGAATGAAGAATTAAAGTGAATTGAAACAAAGTATGAGAAAATTTCATTTAGATGATTGCCGATTCCCTTGTTAGCGACATGAGTTCTTCATCATACCTCCATATCACTTGGAAATGCCTTATGCCCTGATTTGTCTTTCTCGGCTATTGCGGTTCTGAGATATTTGGATCAGCTGAGAGTTTTATAATAAAGCATTTACACAAAAGTTTCCTTATTTCATAAACTTTCGAGCGTCCCGCATCTATCGCTAAGATTGATTGTAGAGTTTTAGCACTAAAACTGCTGTATTTTTGACTTAAACCCGCCATTGGGGGAAAATTTGACCATCACAATAAATCATTTCATAATAAATTATTTTTTAATTGATGAATATTGTTACAAATGCAATATGCGAGAGTTTTTAGACATCAAAACTTTTTTATTATTATTATTATTATTGTAATGACAATGAAGCATATATGGCAACGTTACTTTTAAAAAGTAACGAATAAAAGTACAAGTATTTTTAAAAGAAGTAACGAGTAAAAAGTAAAAAAGTTTTTATTTTAAAAAGTAACGAGTAAAAAGTACAAGTAAAAGTACAAGTACTAAACAAAAAAAAGTAACGATTTAAAAGTACATTTCTAGAAAATCGAAAATTCAAAGAAACCTAAAATTTTATTGAATAATATTCTTATGTTCTTTAATGTTTTTGCAAAATTGTTATTATTTATTTAATTATTTTTAATTTTGAAAGTTACGGACATTAATTTATTTTTAAATTCGGAAGAATATTACAATATAATTTTATAATATAATCGTATAATATAATTTTAAAATCAAATGTAATTTTAATATCAAACTTTTTATTGATTTGAACGAAAAAGAAATTTTATCTATTGATTTTAATTTTTAGTTTATTATTTTCATTTATTTAAATTACCATTGATTTAAAATTGTTTTACTCTATAGAAACGCGTTTTAAAAGCACAAACATAAACAAAGCGAACACGGGATTTCAGATAGCTTTGTGATCTTTGAACTAGTAAAAAAATAAGTGAATGTGCAGTATAAGTTGAAACAGAACAGCCTACAGTTTCATTTGTAACAATGGCTAATGCTGAAGTCATGCGAGAAAATAATTTTCTGCCTAACGGAATAATTAAAATTTGTAAACGAATTTTAGTATCAGCGACTAAATTAATACCTTCGAGTTTTCAAGAGCTAAAATAGTAATTTAATTATGATAGGTTTCAAGAGCACAAATAGAACTGAAGTTCTTAGAGATTTGACTTGGCGTTGTTTGACAAGGTCGGGCATAAACATAATTTTAGTAAAAAATGTACTAGGTAAAAATTTATTTAGTAAAAATTGCATTAAGACAAAAATGTATTATTAGTGAGTTCAAAAAGAAAATTGAAAAACGTAATAACAAAATCCAACATTTTTTATTTAAAATGTATTAAACAAATGCATAAAACTCGAATATGAATGAAAATAACTTGCTAATTAATATTTTTATTCATTTTGCAAAATAATTGCATTTCGAAAGTGGTGTCACTGAGTCTGCTGCGAGAATTTCTCAGAACGTGCTTAGCCTCGCTGAATAAGAGCTCAACGGGAGCACTAGAAGGTACTGCAGTATTATATTTAACATATAATTTTTTTACGATTTGGATTTTTCTTAGAAAGCTTACCGAGTTTCAGAAAAAAGTAACGATTTCATTCGACATTTCCGTTACAAATACTTGTACTTTTTCCCTAAAAAAGTAACGAAAGTACAAGTAAAAGTACTAAATTTAAAAAGTAACGAAGTACAAGTAAAAGTACGTATTTTTTACTTGTACCGGCGGTACAAGTAACGAAAGTAAAAGTACTGCCATATATGCGATGAAGCAATGAAGTGTAATTTTGAAATGCAGATTATCCTTTAACAAAAACACAAGTCATACTTAAATAAACAAAAGATAGGACTACAAATATTGCACATTAGCACCCAACACGCATCATAATGTGAAGTTCCAACATCAATCATTAACATAGGTATACAGTATAACCGCTTGACATGAAAGTAACAACAAAACACCCACAAATTGGCTCCTAACATATTTTATAGTTATCATAAGCTTAATTTTGTCCCTTGCTGCATTAAAATTCATGTTTCTGAGCCTGGATAGCCTGTCGGAAGGACGTTGAACTGCTCGTGAGAATGGGAGTACGAATCCCTCCGGCTGTAAAAACCCCGTGCATTAAATGGTGACTGGTGCACGTTGAATTTGTCGAGATCACAAAATCCCCCCAAGTGCCAGTAACAAAGCAATATCTCTGGGGTACTGAATTGGAGATTTATCGTTCTCTGGTTCAGGGCAAAATTACGATCTGTGGAAGAATGAATGGATATATGAATGGGTCTGCCCTGTTAAACGTGCTGTAATGTGTGTGGGGCTTAAATCATATTCTTGGCCATAGATGGCGCCACTGAGAAACTAAAAAACGCACTCCAGCAAGATTGCTGGCATTGACAAGTGCGATGGAAGCGACAACAAATTCATGTCTCCTTTATTTTTGAGAAGAATTCAATCAATTAGAGGCTGTCTAATGAACCAAACATAATATTGCGTTTAACTACCCACTTTACTACTGTGTTTTACTACTACTACCTTTTCTAAACTCACCTAGGCTAGTTCAAGTGGTTCGTAACAGCCTGCGACAGTTTTAGCAAGATGCAATAATTGTTCGCTTTCGTAAATTTATCATAGGAATCTCTAATTTAAGAGAGCTCATATCAGCTCAAATTCGTTTTTGTTCATGACTGTTTAGGTAAAAGTAACCTGGTTTCGTGGTACACGTGAAAAAAAAATCTGTACGGATATGACAATGTGAGGAAGCTGTAGAGCAGTTGCCTCTCAGGTGAGTGTAGATGGGAATGTTATGATCATTTACTTTCTTACCTATGTAATCGAGAACTTAAAGAACATAGGGAAATATAGAAGTGAATTCATCCTCCACCTGTAAAGACTATTCCGGTCGTGCCATACACGAAAAAAAAACTTTGAAAACTTCCCGCTATTAATTTTATGGCAATGAAACTCGATGCAGAGAGTCGTGTTTGGATGAGTCTATGCATGAAGTTTTAAATGAATACATCAATTTTCAGTCTGGTTTGTGCGTATTGCTTTGTCTGTTTTCTTTTATAAAATTACAAAACTAATTTTAAAGATTTTTTTCTACCATTGAAATAAACTCAGTTGTAACTGTTAACTTCCATACATGATACAGATACTTTTGATACATCAAATAAATTTCAAATTGGACGCATATTTCTTATCTTTTCTAGAGACTGCCAACTTCAATAACATTGAAATTCCAGACAAGGTTTTGCGCACTTCGTTGCACTTTTGCCAAGTAAAAACATGAAGTTGCGAAAACAAAAATATTTTAGTTAAGGATTTTAAAATGTTGTTTACTTTTAGAATTAAGGAAAATTTCTTGGAACTCAAAGAAACACAGCATCACTAATAGTCTCTTATTTTAGTTTATATGTTTATACATTTATATTTTAATTTATATATTATACGTTTATAGTGTTTTATTAGAAATACTTTGCTTATGATAAACAAATTTGCAAGGAACATAAGTTTTTAAAAAATTTCGGAAATTTATTTTTCCTTGGAAATTTTAATGTGGAATTTTTTAGCTTTTTTTATATCAAAGATGGGGGAAGGTATTAATTTTTTTTTCAGTTTTGAGTATGATTGTCATATGTAGCTAAGTATTTTAATTAAAGAAAAAAGCATAAATACGACTTAAATCGCATAAAAATGTATAATTTTATGCTCATTAACCTAATGTTTTCAAAACACATTCATTACTTCTTAATGGAAATAAAATTATGTATTTTTTACTAGTATTTTATATATATATTTATAATTCTCCTTTTTCTTTACCGTGTGCTATAATTTCATATTTTCAATGAAAAAATTAATGTTAAAATCTATTTTATTTTACGAAAACTCCTAGAATAATAAAACATTTTTTTAAATTTGTGTATATAAAATGGGTATGCTTTTTAAAAGTAAGACTAACATTAAAGAACTTACATTTTAGGCCTAAAATTAGTTTCATACAATGCAAATTATGATTTATAAGAACTTTGTCAGAAAATGAAGATCTTACTGTTAATTCAACCGTCTTTCGGCAAATCTTAGAATGGAAATGTATTGAATAGAATTGATGGTCACTAATTCGATACTGGTGGCTGACTAAGCAAGTGTTTTAGTCGTCTTCACACAGATAGGTGGCTGGTAAATTTTTTACGCCTGAAAGCCTTTGCGTTGGAGTGGTATAGAAATTCAGATCATATTTTAAAGATGAGAGGAAAGGAACGGTTTATGTCGATGAGAGCTGATTCTGATAAAAGGCGAATTTCAAGGCAGACAGGAACCGTTTTTTCACTGTAAGGCGCATTTTCAATGCGTCATATCCGTAGCGTAAAACATCCTCAGTTGTAGTCTGATCATGGGACAGAGTCGTCAGGCTAACCAGGGAAGGTTTTCATGGTTTTTTTGTCCATAGAACGCGAATGCATGTCCTTGACTTCTGGATTGGCTTCAAATTTATAAGGTTACGGAGTTGAATATTGGTAGTCATAAACCCTAAATTGGGTCGGCTGTTCAATGACAGTTATAAAATAAACTATTATGGTATTTAAAAATTTAGTAATCCTGAAAATGCAACATATGGTGACCCAATCATTATTTTTGCAAATAAGGGACATAACCCATATTTTCCCTTCACTTTATTTTCAGCTTATATTTTCAAAACACATAACTCACACGTGAAAATAAACAATTTATAACGCACTAATTTGGCATCTATACTTGCTTATAATACTATATATCTTATGTGTTTTATTATTGCAAAAAAGAAATTGCTTTTCTTTTTTGTTTTCATTCAATAAAGTAAGAGGCACTTTTTTTTAATAAAAAATCTTAAACTGGTAAAACGTTCTTCTATTTGTTCATAAAGCAAGAATATATTTTAAAAGTGAAATGCATTTTAGCAAAAAGAATAGCACAAAAGGAATTTACATTTTTGTCGAAATTTATTTACAATGATGCCTTTCAGCGGTCTTATTACAGTAGAATAATAAAAGAAATCTTTATTCGAAACACGGAAAAGGATTTTTTTAGTTCATTGGATTTTGAAAAGAAGCTTCTTTGAATCAAGCTCTTTTTTAAGAATATTATAAAGGAAAGATTTTCAGTCCTTCAGAGAAAGAAAACTATAATAGACTGTTTTTAAACCTTTCATATCTCTTGAAAAAGAATTTTTATTTTCATTTCGCAGAGTAAAACGTCCATACCTTGATGATGTAAATAAAAGAACATAATTTTCAATTTTTTATAAAATTCAATTGCTTAGAAAGTAATTTTAATGTATTTACTATACCCTCCATTTAATTTTCCTGAATGTGTAGATTATAATATTTTCTTCGAATATCATAGTTTTAATTTAGAGTTAAATAGCAATTTCAATATGAATACAATAAGAATGAAGAACACAAGAGTTTAAAAAAAAAGTTATTTTAAACGGTCATAGAAAGAGTATATAGTATATATAATATAAAATATATTATATTATGTTCGCAAATAGATATTGATTAAGTAAACATTTTTATTCTTTTGGTGCAGAATTATTATAAACATATTTTTCATACTTTTTTCATTATTTAGTATTTTATTGGGTCAAAATGAGTGAAAATATTAAATACAGCTTTTTAATAGTTTATGATTATTTAATGCAGCATGAAATACCTGTGTCTGTTTTTGCTTTTATGATAAATTCTTTTAAATTAAATAATATGAAAAATTGAATTGAGAAATATTGAATTAAAGAACCTTATGCAAAATAAGGAAAAGATATAATCACGTCATCAGCTCACACGATTATATCCACAAAAAAGAGTGCTTTCTAATACAGTATTAATATAACCAGAGCAAAAAAAAGTTATTATATATATATATATATATATATATATATATATATATATATATATATATATATATATATATATATATATATATATATATATATATATATATATATATATATATATATATATATATATATATATATATATATATATATATATATATATATATATATATATATATATATTGAAATCGACTATTCGCTTATATTTTGTCGATTTCTTCAAATTGCGTTGCGAAATTAGCCGCTTACAATATTAAAGTACATTATAAAGAAATTGTTTGTGTATCTAATGCATTATGTATTCCTCAAATGAAATATTTATCAACACTATAGAGCAAACAAAATTAAAGAATCATTAGTTTGAAGCAAACTTATGCACTTCAAAAAATTTTTTTAGTGCATAATTCCCCACTCAGATTTTTTTTAAAGTTCAGCGCATTTATATAAAGTTTTAGTATGAAATTTACATTTAATTTCAAATTTAAAAAAGTATCTGTACAAAACGTTTCAAAATTTTGTATTAGAAAGTGTTCGGGTATCTAAAAGTTTGAAATATTAAATATACGAATTTAGTTTTTTTTTTAAATCATTTTGAAAGTCCCAAAATAAGTAGCGTTTCGAAATAGGTTTTGCCAAGAAGCAAATAGTTTAAAAGCTTACAAATTCGGCTGGTTTTTGACGAAAGTAAATATTTATTTTAATACGATTATTCAGAATGCGAGTTACATTTTTTTTGGCTGAAACGTATTCGTATTTTTAAAAAGATTTGCATATTACAAAATTTTATTTTCGTGGAAGATGAAGATTTCAGATTGAGAAATGCGCATTCAAATGAAGCATGAAATTGAAATTTAAAAGATGTCATATAGATTCGATAATATCAGCTTTTGATGATATTTGAGCAGAATGATTTGACATGAGTTTCTTACGCTATTTCAATTTCACGTAAAATAAATTTGAAATTTTACTTTTCAAGAGCATACGTTATCCAAATGGAATGCATCTTTTTAAAAATATAAACCATTTTACTTTAAATGTTAATAGCCGTTCCTGTTTAAATTCAAGAATTTTCGTTGCTAAAAAAGTGTTTAGCTTAAAATTTATATTTTATTTTGCATTATATAATATGAAGTGTTTCTTTGCATAAATAATTACATTTGATTTACAGAACTAATCAATGCTACATGGAGAAACAATTATGGTACATCATCGTACTGTATGGTAATAGCATTTCAAGTAAATAAAAAACCATAATTCAAATAACCAAAACCAAAACATATGGTAATTAAATAATTTATTTTGTAATTTCCGGTTCATGTTACTACGGCTCATCGGAATTTGTAATAACAAAATTTTACATCATATTTAGTATAAAATACAAAACTGAAAAGTAAATTTAACCGAATAAAAAGTTTTTATGCCATGCTGTAAGGTATCATGATAAAATCACTAAATTTTACTACATTTAACAAATTTTATTACATATTATGAAACCATTTTTGCTATTAATTTTCCAAAATTATTACCGAAATGATTTAGTAGTAGTTATCGAACTTTTTGGTGTTTTTCATATTGTCAGAAACACAGTAAATTTTACCGAATTCTGGTATATTTCCCATATTGTTTTCTCAATGTATAAAATTACTAGATTTCTTTTTTTTTTTCGAATTTTAAAATTATATTTTTCTAAAATTCACTTTTAGTTCTAGATAAATAGAGTTTTTGAAAGATTGTAAAACCAAATTGTTAAAATTTCACAAAAAGAAAAAATATATTGGTTGAAATATTACTACGCTTGTTAATCATTTGGACGTGCTTTTATTCTCTTTGGTAGACAGATGAGCTTTGTTTAGCAAGCTAAAAATGGAACAAATCCCAATAAATTGAAATTAAGGAGTTTAAAAGAAACATACAGTTATTAAATTATTCCAACTCTTTTACTAGAAACACAAAAAAAGTAATAGCCGAAAATTCTGAACCAAGGTAAACACTCGGGAATACTAGAATTTTATTAAATCTATATAATCATAAAGATATTGAAATAGATTAAACTATTCACGAAGGTATTTCAAAATTGTCATCACTCATTTTGGGTATTTTAAAGTGAATGAAATTTCTTTATTTCATTATTATTGGGAGCAATGTTTTTTTTAGTTTGGATAGTGAATGTTTTGGATAGTGAAAATATTGATTTGCTATCTATTCATTAGATTTTTACTGAGAAATAATTGAAATTAACAAGTTTAAATGCATTTTTTTTAACTCATTGACTACGGTAAAACTTATTCGAATAAAATCGTAATATCAGTCGTACTTTATTGATTAAAAAGTATGAAAATTATGTAACCCAAAGATCATCATATTTTCTTCTTTTTTTACTTCAATTTATCTTTTTTCAATTATTTCATTTTAAAATTTTATTGCATTTCATATAGCTTTTTTATTAACAGTAATGACAGTCAATGAACAGTCAATGAATAGCTAGTATGTCAATGAATAGTCAATGAATAGTAGCATTTCCAACAATTTGAAAAAGTCTTCAAACATATCAATTCCTTAAACACACATTTCGAGCTGTTTGAATATACTATTCATAGCATATTGTTGCAAATGGCTTAAGGAAAAGCGTATAAAGATAAACTTTTGAAATTTGCTAAAAATATATTAGATTTATTATTGAAAACTGAAATAAACTTTCAGTATATTAAACGTATTAAATAATTGTCTTTGCTCTCATGTTTTACAGCAATTTATTACCTATTTTGTTCTACTTACATTAAATTAAATTATTTAATTGGCAAAATCTACGTGTTAGCTTCAAGGGGCAATACTGGAAAAATATATTAATTTTCAGTGAATTGAAAAAGTGTTTTGAAAATATTTCAGTCGTTAGGTATCACCTTGATAAAGACAACTCTTTTGATAGATTGTATTTAAATTGTGGTCTTCAAGCTATGATAGATGAATGAAATGAAAAGAAAATTAACTGCGTTTTAAAATTGGAGACACTTTTTTTGCACATTTCTTGAGAGACAGTTTTTTTCTGAAACGTTATCAATCATTTTGTTTTGCAATCTGCATTTATCACTCAGATTTTTAGTAAAAAATAATAATAAATATATATTTGAAAATATAAGTTCCGGGAGATTGATTAGTGTTTAAATAATATAATGACTTTTTAATGTTCATAAAATTTAAAACTATGTGTTCTTTTACAGTCACCATAAAGTTATTTTGCTTAAAATTCCGAATCTCAACACGAGCACTCTTCATTATGAAAATTTTTAAGCTTGTGCATATTTTAATAAAGTTTAGTGTAAATGGCACAAGCACGAGTAAAATGCAAAATAAGGTGTAATTATTGTTTACATATTTTGCGAAAAGCCCTCATAGAAAATTGGCTTTTACAAAAAATACACTGTCATAAATTTCTTGGAAAAAATGGTTACATAACAATTTATTTAATTGTTATCTTACTATATTCAGACAAAACAGTCAAATAACCATAAATGATATTGTGTTTAAACTGTTAGCTATAAAGAAAACCGTTTATGAATTTTTCACCTAACATGGATGAACAACCAGAATTTTATCTCACCAACCAGGACCACCTCAGGAAGCCAGTTGGTTCCCATCATCTGTATACATATTACAGGGCTAATCTGTAAATTTTATAACCGATAGAACATGGTTCAAGTCCCAGCGTTGACACCATTCCATTCAACAAATTAAATGTTTCCAGTGTCTTGTATTCTTCCCCATGGACAATTAGTACACAATATAGTATTATTCAAACGCAGCATTTTAACGCTGCGTAACTCTAAAATGTCTAGTATTTCCCATAAATTCTGAAGACTAATCAATCCACATCCCTTGGCTCATTTTATAAAACACAAATCAACCAAAACCTAGCTCCAATGTCCATTACCAAACGAAAGAGCTCCAATGCCCAGTAAAATTTCTTTTTTGCGGTTTTTAAACCATGCTAGTTGTAAATGGTTAAAAAATCTCTCAGTTTTCGATTCATGGGTTTTAAACGGTTTCAAAACTATAACAATAAAAAATTGTTTTTAGCCTAAACCTTAAGTTTATTTAGATGGACTGACTGCTGCCAGTTATTTTACTGTAATTTTAGAATGAAAATTCTAACAGCGTACTACTTAATTACAAATTTTATAACAACAATTTGTTTTATTACAAATTATAAGATTATCACAGTTTAACAAAGGCTCTCATTTTTATCTCATGGATGTTCCTTTCTGCATATTTTCATACACAGAAACCTTCATTCATTTTAAGTTATTTAATATTCCAATCTTATTCGTGCTTGGGGGGCATTCGATTTCAGGCCTGAATGCTTTAGAATCTTATCGTTATAATAAAATGTTCGCTTCAATTGTTCCAATGTCGTTAAAAAATCTTTGTGCTACATAAAACTGATGTAAGATTATAAACATTACCTCTTTATATTTAAATAGGAAACTGCTCCATTAGACTAACTTTAAAATTGAGCATAGCGTTCATTGTTAAAGAACAAGAATCTTCATAAAACTTTGATCAATTTCTCTTTTATCTTTTAGAAATATCTTATTTGAAATTCAAATATGAAACGAAAATTTAAAACTTAGCAGAGAAATGTAATCTTAAGTAAAATTATTAAGTCAAATTATTTTTAATTTTCCTTAAGCAAAATTAAAATTAAATGAATTGTAACATGAAATTAAAAAATAATTATTAAGGACAGAGTTATTAAAATAAAATCTTTCGCCTACAGGCAAGTATTTTCTTACACAATTTAATTTTTCCCTGTAATTAGTGTTTGATAAAATTTCAAAATTAAAATTATACTTTGAGATAGAAATTACTTAAAATAATTTGTTGATCTTTGTGAATCACGTTTAAAATGTGTATATTTTTACGGTTGATTAAAATTTATAAATAAAATACAATGCCAAATAATATAACAATTTATGTAGCACATTAAACAGAACTTTTATTCTAGTAATCGAGATATAAAGAAATGAGATGCTATATTATTTCTAGGGTCTGATTTTTTTAAAATACATTTAATTTGTGCAAACAATATTTCAAGCTACACAATTGTACAAAAGGTACACGAACTTTTAGAGAATTAATATACATTTCTTGACGAATTCTCTCGGAGAAAAAAATTCTTGTAAAATTAACGTATTGTGTGGTAGAGACCTTTCGGTTTATTGAATTCTAAATATACAGAATCCAACCTAATAAATTTCTTCCGTTTATATGGTAACGATTTATTGAAAATTCGGGTTTTATTACCACACATTTATTAAAAAATTCAAAACTGAAGAGCGAATTTAATCGAAAAATGCAAAACTGAATAGCAAATTTAATCGAATAAATTTTTTTTACGCCATGCTCTAAAGTATCATGCTGAAATTATCAAATTTTACCGCTTTTACCAAGTTTTATCGCATATTATAAAAGCATATTTTATTATTTATTTAAAAAAAAATTACTAAAGAGCTTTGATGAAAATTACCGAGCTTTGGAAGAAACCGAGCTTTTTGGTGTTTTCCGATAGAGTCATATAGAACCATATTCCATTATATATAGAACATTATTTGTTCATATTCTGATAGTTTTGAAAATATTTTTTCCTTTGTGCTGGTTATTGAACCTCAATATATTAACAAATTTTTAAGTAATTCCTTTTTTAACATGCATTTTAATAATAGTCAAAAATCTTTGAATTGTTTCATATGCAAATTTAATTATGTAAAATAGGTTATAATAATGGAAAAAAAATATGAGTCCACCTTTGATAATCTAAACACAAAATTGTATGAGTTCTCATTCTTAAAGTAAACACATTCTCTATTAGAATGCTTTTATGTTTCAACTGTTGTAATTTAATAGTTTTCTTCCAATTGTTTACTTCGCAGAAGAAAAGAAGAGCGAGTTTTGCATTCAGGAACAAAAGATTGAAACTAATGTACACCGAAATTTCTCGAAAAAATTTCTCGAAATTTCTCGAAATTTCAAAAAATATCTATCTGTGAGTAAAATAGAAAGAGTAATAACTCTTAATCCAGATATCAATAATAACTCTTAATCTAGATATCGGATTTTCAAGTGATCAGATGTTATCTCAAATCTAGGGTCCAATTTTAAATATATTTTTAATTTGTGCAAACAATATTTCATGTACATATTACACACTACTACAAAAGAAACATGTACTTTCGCTGAATGCTTAACATTTTTTTACGAATTTGGTATCTTGAATCTCAATATATGAATATAATTAAGTTATTCATCATTTTTTTAATATTTATTTTAATAATGGTCGAAAATCCTTGAATTCCACCATATACAATTTTAATAGTATAGAATAAATGATAATATATTGTTGAATGCTCCCTCTGATGATCTAAGTGCAAAATATTGCGAGTTTTAATTTTAAAGGAAAACAAAAGCTGCATTTATATGATAATGTGGTTTAGCATTTCTAATGTAAAGAGAAATATAGAAATTTTTCCCCATTATTTACATCGCAAATAAAAAAAAAGTAAGGCACATTCTGTGTTCAGAACAAAAAAATTTGAAATTAATGTACACCAAAATTCCTTGATATTCCATGCATTCTCTTCACAACTATATTAATTATGCAAATGAATATCCGAAGTCATATTAATCACGACCCGAATAATATATATTAGTCCTAATAGTAGGAATGCTATCGAATACGTAATAAGAATATTTGGAAGCAAACATGAGACGCAAGAATATTAAAAGGTGCATAAATAAGTCAAAAACATATGTGAGAATTGATAAAGTAGGAAGAACGGTACGTGCTATTTACCTATTATTAGAATAAAAAATTGAGTGATGGTAGAAAAAATATAATTAGTATCAATTCTCCCCCTTTTTCTTAATGTTAATAGAAATAAATCGTTTGCAACATTTATTTCAGTTAACAATAATCAATATAAATATATTGATTATTGTGACATATATTATTTATGTCATTTATTGTTTATATTATTTATTATTTTTATTACTTATGATACATACAATGATGTGCAAAAGTCATCGACCTTTATTGTTTTAATCTGCTATAAATAAATAAATCAAAGTTTGACTTTTAGTTTTTAAGTTTAATTTTCAATAAGTAAATTTTCACATGCATCTTTTAAAAAAATTATGAATCTTTTAAAACTTATACGTATTCATAAGTTGGAGGAAGTTTTTGAAAGTATTCTGGCCGTTGACTTTTGCAAAGACTGTACATTTATTGTATTTTTCTTTATCCCTTCTAGTGCAAATTTTAAAACTATTTTTACACCATTGTACTTATTTTATTCTCTTGTTAGTATAGGATAATTAAAAGGGGTGTAAGATGGAACCTTTCTGAATATCTTTCTGCTCTTTATTTTTCAGACGACTTATGCTAACTGACCAACACCCTTCAAGACATGCTAAAAATCATACACATTTTATACTTAGAGGCAAAGTAAAGGGGGCTTATTATCAACCATAATAAAACTAAAATTTTGAAAATTAATCCCAAACAATGACACACTCTTAGAAAATAATAAACTAGAAGAGGTAAGCAGTTTTACGTATCTTGGAAGTATAATTAACAACAAAGGATGAACTGACGAAGATATACTAAATAGATTAAACAAAATCGAAGCAGTTAGGCTATTCTCAATAAATTCTGGAAAAAGAAAAACATAACAAATTCAACAAAAATTAAAATTTTCAATACTAATGTTAAATCTGTCCTACTATAGGGATCTGAAACATTGCACTGCAATAATAATAGCAGGAGAAACTTCAAGTGCTTGTTAGCAGCCATTTAAGAAGAATATTGCGTATCAAGTAGTTCCATAAAATTTGTAATGCAAAAATCCCTAGAAAATCAAAGTAGAAACCGATTGAACAATAAATTAAGAATGGATTGGATTGTTCACGTAAATCGAAATGGATTGGCCATGGAATGGATTGGAAACAAGTTTTTGATCGAAACCCTCAGGGCAATAGAAAAAGAGGAGGTCCTAAAAATACTTAGTGCAGGACGATTGTAAACAAATAGAAATCAGTAGGAAAAACATGGAGAGAGGCAAAATATCTAGCCACAAATAGAGTGAGATGGAAAGCTATCATAGAAGCCCTGTGCTCCAATTCAGTGTAAAAAGGATTAAATATGTATATGTAAGTACTTAACAAAGTATATTAAGGAAATATATTGTATCTTGAGCCAATATTGATTTTTTACTTTTTTTAAGCAAAAAATAGTAACGCAAATAATTTGGGAATTTTTCCAGAAGCATTGTATGTACATTCTGTTGGTAGAGGGGAAGTTGGTTAAAGATTTGAAGATTATGATGCTCAATTCTTAAGGAAAGAAAAAGATGGATATAATTCTTCTAATCATAAATCTTTCATTTTTCCAGAATAAGAAATATCTCTCAAAGAGAAGAAATATTTACCAAATCTCCACCGTCAGTGACTGGTAGAACTACCAAGTACAATTCAATGAACAGTAAGTGAAAAAAAAAAGAAACGGACATCCCTGAATGACTTTTTATCTAATGATAGGTGATTCGATTTTCATGTTATGGGACTCAATCTTACTAGCTCGAGGGTGAGACCTCAAATATGCTAATTAATAAGTGCAAACGATATTTTAAGTTATAGAATCAGACACAAAAACGTTTTTTCTCTGAATAAAGATGAATTTTTTTTCCGTCGGATTCAGATTTCTAAACCCCAAAATATAATGGGTAGCCGCAATCTGGGAAATATGGTCCTAATAGTTTGGTCCGGAGAGCACTTCACACTTTGGTCCCCTCACTGTTAATTTTAATTTTTGCGTATTTCTCTATACCTCGAGAAATTTTTAAGCGAAATTTGTTTATCCAAAGACAATTCATTCTGTAAATATTTATTATTTTTTATTATTTTATTTAAGAATGGTCGGAGAAATTCTGAATTGTAAGGTATACAATATTTAGCATAATTTTAAGGAATGTAGTTTTATATGGCAAAATACAAAATTTGGGATAAATCGATCTAATAGTTCCTGAGAAATTGAATTTCAAAAAAGTCATATACTTAAAATAAAATAATATAAAGAAAAATTATTTACTAAATGTTATTTTTTGCATGAAATTATCTTTGGATAAATGAATTTTATAATTGTATGTAATTAAAATTAACATTATGGAATCCAAACGATGGATCGTTATCCCAACAAAACTATTTGGACCATATTTCCCAGATTGCTGCTACTCCCTATATTTTTGGGGTTAAAAATCCGAATCTGCTAAAAAATTGTATCTTTGTTCAGAGAAAGTACGTTTTTGTGTCTGATTTCATAACTTAATATCATCTGCAGTTATTAATTCTCATCTTTGAGATTACCTCCTCGAGCTATTGAGTCTTAGAACGTGTAAAATCTTTCATTAGATCAAAAGTTATTCAGGGTGGTCTGTTTTATTGGGCACTGAACAGTTCTTTCTTGAACAAAATCTGTCATATACATTATAATTTATTTTCTTAAAAACGGGAAATTGGTTCAAGTTACAACACGGTGTTGTATCGTGATTAAATATTTTTATTTTATTTTATGATAGCACTAACTTCTAGTTCTTTTTTTAAGTTCTTGTTAGTTAGATGACTTTGAATATTTGTGCATTCAAATGCATGAAATTATGCATTTAATTAAAATCAGTTTAAAAATTTGAACTAGATGATTTTAGAGTATAGTTTTTGTGAGAAATAAAAAAAAACACGTAATTGAAGTCGAATGAAAATTTGATTAAATAAATTCTCTTAAGTACAACACTCTAATCTCTTTAATGAAATTAAAAAATCTTATAATTGAGTTTTTTCTCTCTCCAAAGTTCGGAGGTGTTCGTCCTTATTTAATACTCTTGGAATTTTTTCATCATAAAATTAAATTACTCTTTCATTTCTTAAGAAAGAGTTTAGAATAAATTTGCTGCCCCATTTTTCAGTTATACACTTTAAGCTTGCAAGATATTTTTTCTTTCAAAAATTTTTTTAACTCAATTGTTAAAAATGTTACATTTTAATGTAAAACGATAAAATATACTTGTAACTAAGATATTTACTTAGAGATTCGATTTTAAAATTAAAGTATAACTATACAAGAATTATATAATTTTCCTTTAAGTAAACACATACTATTTCGTTAAATTTATGTTTACTAGGTACAGTCAATAAATAAGGAGGCAGTAGTTCTTTGATATCCCATTAGTAGTTCTTGTAGAACTACTTCCTCAAGAACTACTTCCGGAGGCAGTAGTTCTTGATACAAATCACACAATATCACACTAACATGGAAAAAAAGACATTGTTATTTTAATAAACACATACTATTTGGTTAAATTTATGTTTACTACGTACAGTGAATAAATAAGGAGGCAGTAGTTCTTTGATATCCCAGTGTGACACAAATCACACAATATCACACTAACATGGAAAAAAAGACATTGTTCAATGATTGGAAGAGTTTCGTAACAACACCTTGATTCAGTCGCTCATTTGTCCTCGAAGTATTTTTATGAGCTTAACAAGGCTATCAAAATGACATAGCGATAAACCTGACCTAAAGCGTGGGTGCTTCAGAACATCCCATTTGAAAGTTAGAAGAAGTAATTTAATATGTTCTTTAAGTCTCGAAATGTCATTTAAGAGAAAGTATATGGAGACATTTGATTTGCTTGCCTTTCTAAACTTTACCACATTGTGCAAATATTCAAGGCGTTTTTAAAGTGTTGACTTGAATCATGCTCAGAGGGAAATTATCACGTCTATATGTTTCAGTTTGTCATTGTATTAATGTTCAAGAAATTTGAACGATATAGATTTACACTGGGTATACAGATTGAAAGAGTACAATTTTGCATTTCTTTGGAATGGTATAGTTAACATTATGTATTTCTAAGATTATGCCTAATGAGAATCTAACATAACTAGAATCAAACTATCGTTGTTCTGTTTTTTCTTTACATTTTATTTTCTGTTTTTACATGATATTTTTACTTAATGCGTACTGTTCTATTTTGTTTAAAATATTTTTTAGTGCTCCTCACACTATTGTATTGATATATTTTGCTTTGGGTATATTGATACCATATTAGAAAGCACTCCTTTTTGCTGATATAATCGTGTGAGCTGATGAAAAGATAATGTCTTTTTCTTCTCCGGATTTTTTTTAATATTAACCTTTCTTCTTTTTTTTCAGATATTTTTTTTCTTCGGAATTTTATTATTTTTATTAATATTCCCTTCCCCTTCTTTTGTTGTTCTGTAATTTTTTCCATGTTTTCCAAGTTCAAAATGAAGATAAAACATGTGAAAAATTATTGACATATGAAAAAAAAGGGGGGGGGGAAATAATAATTAAAAAAAATTAACAAACAACTGATTTTTTTTAAAAAAAGGGATGAAAATTTATTTAAAAAAAAGCCAGAAAAAAAAGATATAATCTTTTTATCAGCCCACACGATTATATCCTCAAAAAAGAGTGCTTTCTGATATTATATCAATATAGCTAATGCAAAATATATTAATACAATAGTGTGAGGTGCACACAAAACTTTTTTTACAAAAATTACAACAAATAAAATAGAACACGAAAAAATAACGCGAAAAAGCAGAAAATAAAATAAAATAAAAAGAAAAAACGGTATAAAACATGAACTATAAAGCGAGTAGCGAAATCAGATGTGCTTACATGAACGGAAAAATTTTCAAGAATGATTTAAAAATGTTTTCGTAACAAGATTGCCAGATTACAAAATATGAAAACAAAAGCGCAAATTGAGTGTAACTAGAGGGTTTTAAAGTGCTGTTCTTACTGCATTGCTGAAGTGATTTGTTATGCTGTGCATTGATTTGTTAGTTACCAAGGATAGGTCCGAAATGGATATGCGCAAGGTAATATTATACTGGATAATTTAAAAAAAAGTTGACCGTAAATAATTTCAGAAAATAGATATTTATTTCAGAAAAAATATAAAATAGAAAAGAGAAACATAAATAGCCTGTTTTGCGAATAATTTTAGCCACGGATTTACCCGAAATGGATTTGCACATGGAAAAATTATATAAATTATCAAAGGAAATTATTTAGTAAAGGAAATTTTTAGTAAATAATTTTAACCACGGATTTGCCTGAAATGGATTAGCACACGGAAAAATTATACAAATTAACAAAAAAATTATTTAGTAAATTTTTGCAACGGATTTAGCCGAAATGGATTTGCACATGGGAAAATTATATAAATTAACAAAAAAACAATGTTTAGTAAATATATCTACAAAAATATACGATTAAATCAATGATTTTATATAAAATTTTATTACTTTAGTTGGATATCCATTGTTTTTTATCAAATTTTTAAAGAGTTTATGGATTTTTGGATAAATAAATATTACTACATATTCTTTTCATTCTGTTCATTTCATTAAAAGTGGTATTTAAATAGATGCTCCAAGAAACATTAGAATTCATTTGTTATATATATATATATATATATATATATATAAGTTCAAAATGAAGAATAAAACAAAGAAAAATTATAGACATATGAAAAAAAGGGGTGGCAAATAATAAGTAAAAAAACAACAAACAACATTTTATTAAAAAAAAAAAAAAAAAAAAAAAAAAAGGTGAAATGTTAATTAAAAAACCGGAAAAAAAGCCGGAAAAAAAAGATATAATCTTTTCTTCAGCCCACACAATTATATCCGCTAAACAGAGTGAACTTAACTTTCTTAGTGTTTTCTTGTATTTATTTATTTATTATATATATATATATATATATATATATATATATGTATATATATAGGTAATTATTTTTTTAAATATTATTGCCGATAAATTCTGAAAGTTTTTCTAATTTATATATAGTATATATATATGGGTCATTCTCACGAAAACTGTCATTTTTCAGTTCATAAAATCCCAAAAAAGTGAAGTGAATAAAAAGCTCTGAAACTTTTTATATGAATAGAAATATGTAATGGCATTATAAAGAAAGTATATATCCTATAAATTATACTTAATATTTAAATTCATTAATTTTTTAAATAATTAATTTATAATTAATTAATTTATAATAATTAATAATTAATTAATTAATTTAATAAATAAATTAATAATTTATAATAATTAATAATTAATTAATTAATTTAATAAATAAATTAATAATTTAATAAATTAATTTATTAATTTTTCAATTTATTTTTCAAATTAATTAATAAGTAAATTAATTATTTTCACTATTTAAAAAGTGAGGGAATGACACTAATATTGAGGGAATGATATTTTATTTTAATACATGTTTTTATCTAAGTTACATCTACCTAAAGTTTGAAAATGATAACATACAAGTAAATCTAGTATTTATTACAATTTAGTCTTATATATCAAATAGTTTTTACAGGTTTGGGAAATAAAATTGGCTGGCACGATTGAACAAAAAAAAATTTAATAATATACTCATCATGACATATTGGTATATTTTAATTACCTAAAATAAATAAAAAATGAAAATTGATAATTTTATTTTTATTCTTCTGATAGCTTGCGTTCTGAAGGACACTTTCCCTGATTTTTTTTTCCCCGTAAGCTGTAAAACAAACATAAAATATACTGGGGACATGAAAATCACTGTTTTTGTGAGAATGACCCATATATATATATATATATATATATGTATATATCATACAAATATACATATACATATATATATATATATATATATATATATATATATATATATATATATATATATATATATATATATATATATATATATATATATATATATATATATATATATATATATATATATATATATATATATATATATATATATATATAAATTAGAAAAACTTTCAGAATTTATCGGCAATAATATTTAAAAAAATAATTACCTCAGTCTTTATATCAATATTAAATAACGAATGACTACGTATCTCAAAAGTTCTTTATAGTTGAAAGAAAGATTTATCGATAGCCATTGTTAGTTAGTTTTATTCATTAAATCGAATTTGAAAATGATTCTTCTTTAAAAGTTATTTTAAGGTATTATTTTTTAGTGATCCTCTTAAGAAAGTCATAAATTGTGAGATAAAAGTAAACGCTCAAAGAAAACAATAAAAAAAAACTGTACAAAACATATTAAATTACTTATATCTTGAAATAAAAGTTTTTAAAGATATCTGAGCTAATGTAAAAAATGTGACAATAAAAATACCCCTGAGTTCTTTGCACAGAAATGAAATCCTCGATTTTATAATTTGAATTTTTTATTAATTGCCAATGTTTTAATATAATAACTTTTAGTTCTATATTTCTTTTGCTTAATTTGTCACAAAGAAGCATTTCTGAATGCAAAAAATTTTTTCAATGGAATACTTTCTGAAATTTGCAAGATTTAAATAAAGTTATAGTTGTTAAGAACCACAAAATCAAGTTTTCCTTGTGAAAATATATTTTATTAGTGAATCAAAGATATATTTTGCTAATCAATCGAAGATATGTACTATTTAAAGCTACATTTTAAATCTAATTTTATTCTATGGTATTTTTGGATATTGAAAAAAATAATATTCATAGTTCTTTATTCATAAATGTTTTTGCAGACTAATTGGATTTTGATGAATTGCTTTTGCTAGAAAATGAGCGTAAAAAAATAAAAATTATTAAATTTTAAATATTTTTATATTCAAATTTTAAATATTGAATTTATACTAGATTTTTGAATAATGAAATTTTCAAATTTTCAATAAATTGTTTTATTAAAATAAAATTGAATTGAAAATTACAGCTGTATGCATTTTATATTATGTTATTAATGCTTTTAATTGCTTATACGCATTAAAATTAGAGTTTTAATGAAATTTCAAATAATTTCATAAATTATTAATAAATTATTTTAACAAAAACAAAATTGAACAGAGAGTTATTCCATTTTCGTTTAGGGTAATAAAAAATAGAAAATTTACCCAGCTGTTGCTTTGTTTAATTGAGAATATGTTTTATACTTATCAAGTATTGTTGTTTTTATGAAAAATAACTGCGCCTCAAAAATAAAGCTAAATAGGAGAAAGTGGGTTTGGACCGAATACCTCGATTACGTGGAAATCATTTCTGTTATTTGACGGACAAATTTTGAATTGCACTTCACTAGTCAAGGTGGACTTACCATATTGGCTTGTTGTTGTTGATTAATTCACGGTGTCATAGTAGATAATTATTTTTAACTTTTTAACTTTTGAATGTTTTATTGTTTTTAAGCTATCCTCATTTATTGGTCATTAGACTATAAAATATTAGCATGTCAACGCTGGGAATCGAACCCCCGGTCAAGCCGATCATGAGACTGACAGTTTAGCCCATTCGACTATGATATGTAAGAAACAGCAAAGAACTAAGTAGCTTTATTAGATGGGGTTAGTTGGTGCTAGAAAAGTCCCGATTTGGCGACATTTGGTGACATGGATATTTGACTGTCTTGTTTGATTATGGTTGAATAACAATAAAATAAAAAGTTATTTAACCGTTTTTTCAAGAAATTTCTAACAGTTTATAACACCACATTTTTTACAATTGTTATTTTTACAACTTACAAATATTGGCAATTAATTTTTAATAATGAAATATTTTTATAGAATTTATTTAAGTTAGTTTTAACAATTTTTTTTGGAGTTAGTATTGCTAAGAGACCAATGGTATAGCAGATTTTGTTTGAAAAAAAGATAAATGTTTTCTTCTGTAAAAAAATGGTCTTCGTCTTACGAGCCCTCAATTTTTATGACTTACAATGAATTAAACTTCCGAACACATCAATTTTTTGTCAAAGAATTTGTGATACTTTTACTGTTTAATACATCGACTATATATATATGTACAGTTTTTATTCAGTTACCTACACTCGGACTACAAAATTCCAAAAGGCTTTAAAAAAATCATAAAAATTTATTAGACATCTTGGAAGCAAAATCCAGATAAAACTGCTATAATACACGGAGGTCATTGCATTTAAAATAATTTGATATCAATGAATTATTCTACAAGACATGAGTTCTAGAGAGAAGTATTAGGTTATAAAAGTATTCTTCAAGAAAGAAACGGAAAAGTTTTAAATCATGTCTTGCATTTCTATTAAATTACGCTATAGGAATAACGGATACTGGTTTAATCCATTTAAAATATTTAAAAAAAAATGAGAGGGATCACTTCACACAGCTGCATTTTTTAATCAAAATATCGAAAAGCATTAACAAAGAAAATTTCATTTTTAAAACGCCGACAATATGCATTGGCGTGAAAGTTTTCTAGTCATAAAGTACACCTTCAGATACTCGAAGCACAACGAGAACTTTAAAAATAATGTAGTAAGATTTTTTAATGAAATATTAGAAATTTTTATGGTAAAAATAATTTTGAAAAAGTTCAAAAAATTGCGGCAATTAAATGCCACAAAAAGATTTGAATGACACTTGGAAACAAGTTTTTCGTTTCGTTTATCAAAATACTCGATCTTCTCTAATTCGGGTGCGGGTATTTCAAATCTGTGACTAATTTTCCTCCCAAAGCTATTTTGTTGTTCTTTTATTGAAATGCCTTTTTTTTGTATATTTTCTTGTCGAAATGTACAAGTTTCAAAATGTTTTATATATCAGAGGGTAACGTAAATGTTGCGGTGAAGTTATAGGAGAATTAGGGCATAACATCATAATTAAAATTGCATGGAAACCCTAGCCCCGAGCGTGGCATGGGGCGATCCATTTGTATGACCTGTTCAAAAGCTCACGAAGAAATAGTTCATAATAGGGGACTTCTTAGTGGCGTATGACGACATTTCCGGGTATGATTTCGTATGAAATTTTAATCCTGATAATGTGCTCCTAGGATGTTTGTCGCAACCTTTATGCGACCCCTTGTTATATGCAACGTTTTGATAGATAAACTTATCCATTTCGACATGAAAAAATTAAAATGTCGTCAAAAAACCCTGCAAATTGGTAAAGCTAAAATATTCGATCGCAGATTTGCAATCAGCAATTCAAAAGTATCTTAGATCTGTAGCAATATCTCATGTAAAGGGGAAAAAATTTCTTATATGCATTCATTTAAACGAAAATTCTCATTAAAGTTATCGAAATAATATAAAGTGAGCTTAAAAATGTAAATAATGTTGTTGCTAAAAAGTATTGTTCAAAGGCAACGTAATGTTAAAGAGTTATTAATGTAACTAAATGTTAAAATATAAAGTTAAAAGTTCATATTTAAAATCGTTATTATTCAAAGCAATGATAAATTGCGTTATTTTTAAAAGGATATTGTCTATAAATTGTCGATATACAAGACGTGATATTTCTTATCTTGTAAAAATCTAAGTTTATTGAAGTAGCAGTTTTAGACAGAAATCAGTCCCCTTGTATTGAAATTTGTAATTTTGAGACAAGAGCAATGGTGGCTCAGGCTCAGGAGATAGAGAGTTCGCACCGGGTTCGTATCCCAGCCATAGCTGCTGGTCGAAACGAATTCCTCCCCACTGCTGATGTGAATAACAAATGGTTTTATTTGCCAGAATTATGGGACTTTTCAATCAGAAATGTCAGCGCCATGCATTATGGTAGTCTTACCAGAATGTTAACCTCCGTGAAAGAATTGAAAATCGAAATCTTGTAAAAAAATCAACCGGGAAATAGTTTCGAAAAGTAACAAGTGTAACACGAGATTATGAAAAAAATACTTATCTGATGAAAGTAAACACAGTTTCAACAACTCACAACTTCTTGAAAAAATATCATTAATGCGAAAAAATATCGAAAAGAGATTTGGTAAGCAAATATTCTCCAATATCATTTGATTTGGCATTAAATTTGAAAAAAAACAAACATGAAATTTGTAGAAAATGTTTCCTTATTCCCGTCAATGAAGTTATAACATAATGTGGTTGACATACTAAATGTGGTTGGTATAATGCTAGTATATAATATCTGTCAAGTATGAAATTATGTGAAACCTTTTAATTTAATTTAAAAATGATACTATAAAAAATTCCTGATAAAATTCAAAATCGTAAAGCCCATTTTTACCAGAACCTGTTACGAAACAAAGAATCTGATATACCGTAATATTAACAGAAATACCGTAAAATCACTGAATCACCAATTAGTTAAATATTGCTGGAAAAATAACGATAAAATATTTTACGCTGAAAGTGGATTTTACGAATGATGCACCCAAAGTGTAGGTCTTTAATACCGTAATTTGAATCGGAAATTTTAACCGTGTATTTGTGTGAGTTTAAACTCTGATTTGGATTTTTATACACTTCCAAGTGTTATTTCTCTGAGTTATTATTATTCTGTGTTAAATTATACTTAGATTTTATTTGTTAAAAAATAACATACATTTTTTTTAATTGATTAACCTTTCTTATGTCAATTAGGTTGGTAACAAAAGTATTTTTTTTATAAATTATAAATTGTTTTACGAAAATTCTTTACAAGTTGTGTTTAGGATGATGACAGCTGACTCTAACATGATTTGAGCAGAATGTAAGAAATCCACGTCTATTTCGATTTCAACAAAAGGAAGCATTGATTTTACGATAAAAATAGAGTTTAAGAAAATGTATAAAACTTTATCCAAACAACATGTGATTAGAAATTTCAAAATGCATGTTCAAAAGCAAATAAAAAAAGCTTACGCTTCTCTCTAAAATACATTTGAGAGAATTGAATATTCAGATAAATTAATTTAAATAATGTATTTTCTGAAGTAGGAAAAATAAATTTAATCCTGCTTTTAACCTACTAGCTACAAATTCAATATTACTAGTAGGAAAAGGAAATATGCTGGAAAACTTATAAAGTTATATTTTTGTTTTGCTTTTGTAACTTTCGTATAGTATCGAAATGTGAAATCTAATTTCCAATTTTGAAATAACTTTAAAATAATTTTAGTTTTGGAATAGTATTTTGGAAACAGAGATATAATACAAAATAAAAGTTTATATAAAATGTAAATCTTGTTAGTATTGCAAAATTTATTATTATTATTATTTCTTAGTTTTAAAATCTATATAATATTTAATGAAACGGTATAGTAGTAATAATTTACTAAACATTCCATAAATATTTCATAGTTTAAAATGAAAAATGGAGTTTTGAAAAGTTGTTCTCAAAAGTACCTAATTAAATGTATTATAGATTATGTTCCTGCTTATGAAAATACTTAATTTCTTCTTGAACATCGGTATCCACTACTGCTTTACTAATACAGGATTTTAATTATTGTTGCATTAGATATTTCACCAGATTCCCCAGATTTGGAATCAGTGATTCTTTCGTAACACTGATTCCAAATCCGTGATTTCTTGCTCTCTCCCAACTACCGATTTTTTAATGGCATTTTTAGCCGACTTAATCTCAAAATGCCCAAGTTTAAAAACTTTATGTATAGCAGGGGGTCACATAAATGTTGCCACAAACTTCTAGGGGAGTAAGAGTTTATTGGAATCTTTCCAAGAAATGTGGTCGTACGCTGGTAGGGGCGCTTTACTATTACGAATTCCTTCGTGGTTTCTTGGTGTTTTTTCGTAGTAAATAGGGCAGTGCCTATTGCCGCGTATGAAGACGTTTCAACGCAATTTTAATCCTGATCTTGTGCCACAACTCTCCAAGAAGTTTTGTTGCAACATTTATGTGACCCCTTGTTATACATAACGCTTTTAAAATTGTACACTAAGTCAAAACATAGAATAAAAGTGTCATTTTAGAACAAATTCTGTAGTTTTAGCAGTTAACTAATTTTAGATTCGAAATCCCTTCAGCCAAATCTGGCAAGATCAAGTATTTGTATAAATGCAGCGAAAAATCAGTTCTCCAGTGTAATTTGTAATCTGGTTTATTGAAAATGCAAGTTAAATAGATATTTTTATTATCAATGTGTTCATTAAGTGATATTTGTTTTCGTAAAGTTATTATTTTTGTTTGAAGGAAGTGCAATAAGTATGTTTAAGGAATTTCCGACATTCTTAAAACAAGTTATGTGTTAATCTGAAAATCAATTTATGTACTTAGGTGGTAATTTTACTAAACGTAAATTTCACGCACTAAAGCATGTGGATTAAATTACTCTTAGCACAACTTTAATCTGAAAACTTCATGTCCTCCCATTGTGAAAAAATAGCTTAGTGAATTTAAAATTTTATTTAATTTTGTGTGAATGTTAAAATCATCTGAGTAAAGTGATTAGTTTTTTTTCATTTTGTGTGCTAGTTAACTGTTTAAAATCTTTTTAAAACTAATGTTTGCAGGTTTCATTATAAAAATAAAACATTTTAAGCGGAATTTGAACAGACCTTATATTAAATATGTTCAAAGAAAAATGATTTAAATAACAGTAAAATGATCATTTCAGGTTTTAGTTTGAAAAAAATAATGGTAATAATTCAAAGTCAAAACTTAAATACTTATGATTTTGACTGTTATTTCTTTATGTAACTTTTAATGACTTATGACTTCGGTTTAAATTTTGAACTGTGCTCAAAGTAAGAATTATAAATATTAAATAATTTATCATATTTAAATGCGTGATTGCAGACATTTGAAATAGTTAAACGATAGTTAAGGATGAAAAAAAAATGTATATTTAAGTTCAAATTTGTAAAACTGGTTTTAAGTTTCAAACTTGCATTTCATCTTTAGTGAAAGCACGTCATGTTGAGAAACATAACCTTTCAGTAAGAGAAATTTAAAGTTTCTAAGTATACTTTAGCAGACAGTTTGTAGAATATCTGACAGAAATGTGTTATAGATTTTATAGTTTGCGTTCGTATTTTGTGACAGATAAAAAAATATCCGTCTTCAAGATTTTTTATTTTTTTCCTTTCAGTGGAATATATTAAGGAATAGTATTTCTATTTAGTTCTATTTAATGCTTTTTCAAACGCTTTTTGAAATAAATTCGGTGTTATTGTAGTACACCACTTTTAAAAGTGTGATTTTAGGAAAAATTAGATATCAAAATATTTTTGAAACTATATTAGTACAAAAGTTGAAATAAGTTACTTTTGAGAACATTTATAAGTAAAATAATAACAAAATAAATTTACTTTTTAAATAAAGAATTGAAGCAGAAAACTATTTATTAAACTAATGCTATTTTTCTGAAAATTATAGAGAAATAACTAATTAAAATTAATTAACTAAAAAATATTTATATTATTCTAAGTTTGAAATAATTTATTCAAAACGAGTTTTTAAATGATGAGAAAGAAAATGAAGAAAATGAAAGAAATTGAGGAAATTCCAGTATTCCAGTTTGTGACAAGACCGTATAAATTATTTAACAGAAATAAGATTTAATTCGTCGAAATAGTTTCTAAAATTTTTTTGAAGTTAATAATAACGCTTAATTTTAATTTAAGTTGTATATTCAAAACTAGTGTTAAACTTGATTTTTAAGATTAGATTAAGGATAAGCTTCAAATTTTTTTGTAACTAAATTCATAGTTTGTGAAAATTATACAATTAGTTTAGTAGTAACTACCATATCAAGCTCAAATATATACCATATTTAGAAAAAATTTGTAAGGTAATAATTCTGAAGCGAATGGCCCATATAAAAATTATTTTTGAGGTGATTTAGATGCTGAAGTTTAAAAATTTAAACTTAATTTTTAATTATTAAATATTATTTAAGTGAGATGCACTAGACATGAATTCGGTTCTAATTTTCATGTATGGCTTGAAATTATCATCAAATCATAAAGATGCTGAATTAAATGAAATACATATGATTTTAATCAGATGTTGAAAGTAATTTAAATTAGAAATTGAATTATAAGTTCGAATTTAAATAATATTTTAAAAATGAGTTATGCATTTCGCTTTCTTAAAATATGAAAAGTAACTCTATTTACTTTAAGCGTTTAAATGCTTTTAAGTTAAGAGTTTAGTACATAAGTATAGTGTTTCACACGAATTTAAATAAAATTCATAATTCAAAATGATTAATTAAAAAAATTATGGTCAAATTGTATATTATTTTATTTATATTCTTCTACGTATAAAAGCAATAAATTATTAAAATATATTGTTAAAGTTACATATTATTAAAATATATAATTATAATTTCAACTCTATTTTGTATAAATATTTAAATGTTTATAAATTAAGAACGTAGTACAACTATATAATTTCTCAAAAGAGTTGAAAAAATCATAATTCAAAATGAAAAAAATTATTGTTAAATTGTATCTCCTTAAATTCATCATCTACTAAATATAAGAGCCAGAAATTATTAGATTATAGATGCGAATTTCATATTATAAGCAAGCGTAATAAAATTTATAAAATCAAAAAATAATAAAAAAAAGAAAGTTTACTCTCTATAAAATATAAGTGATACTTAATGTTTAAATTTATACCATAACAGAAACTCATTTCGTCGCTATGGTACATCGTTTAAGGTACTGAACTCTCATAGTCAAGAAATAAGTTTCTATTCTCAGATAACACTGTTAAAAATTTCTTGGAAAAAAATGACTAAATAACAATCTATTTAATTGTTATTTTACCATATTTAAACAAAACAGTTGAATAACCATAAATAAGATGGTAATGAAGCTTTTAACAGTGAGAAAAAGCGTTTATTAACTAATTTTAACCTAAAACGGCTAAATAACAAGAATTTTACTGCACCAACTCAGCCCACCTAATGAAGCAACTTAGTTCCCTGCGACTGCGTACATGTTATAGTCGAGAAAGCTAATGTGTCAATCTCAGGAATGACAGAACGGGGGTTCGAGTCCCTGTGTTGACACTTCCATTCCCTTTAACACACATGAAGAATTACCAGTGTCCTGCACTCTCCAATGTCCTAACGAGAAGCCTAGCTCCTAAGTTTAGTTAAATTTCTTTTTTTTCATGATTTTATAACCATACTAGTTGAAAACGGTTTCAAAACCATGAAAGTGAAAAATCTTCTTTACCGTAAACTTTACGGTTAACTAGATAGACAGACTGCTGGCGGTTTTTTTACCATAATTTTAGAATGAAAAGCAATCTTCACGTAATGCTACAATTATAGTCCTGTCACTGTTTATGAAATTATGGAGTCTTAACTTTCCACTTTTCAACTTACTGGCTGTTGTAGGAATGCGTTGCCATTTTCACAGATGCTTTTACTTAGTACAAAAATTTATTATTAGCTATATATGATCATATAAATGTTGATAACTGTATCGATACGTGATATATATATAGTATCGATATAATGTACATACTGTGTATCGATATGGTGCCTGAATTATTAATTGTATTGATAAACCACTTCTTTTAATTAGAATGTTTGTGATGAAAAACACCATGATTTTTATGCAAACAACAAGAAGCTTATGCGTAATGTTACCTTAAGTTCCAGGAAAGGTACAGTACCTCTTGAATACTAAATTAATTTGATGCAAAAATATCACGTTTAATAAAAGTTAAGCTTTTGCATATGTTACCCGAAGCCTTTTATAAATTTTTACCCTAAGCCATATATTACCCTAAGCCTTTTATATAATGTAATTACCCTGCATAACTTTAAACAATTACCCTGCAAAACTTGTGTACCAATTTTCGGATGACCACGCATCTACCATTTAAAAAATACTTTCAAAAAACTATTATAAACATTTAAAGTAGAAAAACTATGGTTTTTCACTTTACCCCTTCAAATAATAAATGCTCACATTTATTGATTCATACTGTTACTTTTTGTAATAAAATAATAAATAAAAAATGGTTTTGTTATAATATTGTTGGACAATAAATATTAAAAATAAAAAAAGATAGAACGTGATGGTTTTTAATATTTTTTTGAATAAAAGAAAGAAATGTCAATAAGTATCTAAAGACTTCTATCTATTTTATCGAGGTCATCGTTTTTTCTGTCTTACATTTAATGAAGCATTACAGACAATTCATTTTCTGGGTTTTCTATCATTTGATTTACTTTCGGTACTTTGTTTGATAGTTTAGCCGATCCAGGATTTATTTCTAGCTATCTCAAACGTAGAATAATTTCTTTTTATTTTATAACTTCTGTTTTTGTTCTAATATCTTCGAAAGTAAAAGTGAAGTTTATGATAACAATGAAAAAGAAAAGAAAAAAAAATAAAGAAGAATAAATTAATTACTTTCCTGTTGTTAGGGGAACGGTTTGTTACACGTATTTCTAAATTTATTGAACGAGAGAATATGCAATTTTATTACAGGGGATTATTACAAGGGATAATTCATTACAAGGAGTGGTTTTTGTCAAATAAAATTTAGGTGAAATAAGAGGAAAATTTATGATTTTATAGTGTGTAATTATTTTCATGATACTTTATTTCCGGAATAGTTTAAAAGGTACTTATGAAACTAAATTATGAAAAATTACCAATGATTTTATTAACTAAATCTTTATAAATTTTAGATATTTATCTTTGTTGAAAAAGTAACATGACACTGCACACCGAATTTCCATCATTATCTTCTTTTCTTGAAAATAAATTTTGTTCCACTTTTAAAGTCCACTTGTTTTTTTTTTTCCTACATTGAGGAAATAACTTAAATCTTAACCATTTTAATGCCAGTGAAATAATTTCATTAAATTTCTATGAGTATATCGTTTGGCGGTATTCTTATCGGTATTTATTTAAACTAATGCACATTACGTCAATATTAAGGCAGAAAATTCACTTTTCGTGAAATATCTATGATCTTTAAGTTCTAATACCTTTTAATAAACAACACAGTTCGATTGAAAAAATTAAATAAATGATGCCAAGAAACTGAAGCGGTAAGTTATAACTCGATAAAAAACACATTTCTCTTCAAAAATATATGGATTGGAGTAACAGACGACATATTTCAAGCTCTCAAAAATAGGCACCTATTATTAGAACATGCCGGGCATGAATAACGTCATTTACTTGGGGCAAGTGAAAAAGATTGGTGCCTGCTTTTGAGTGATTGAAACATATTGACTGTCATTTCCAATTTGCGTATAAGTGAAGTTTTTAATTAAGTGACACATTTTGGTCTTTTTATAAAATTATATAGAAGAAGATAAAAAAAATAAGACGTCCACTATAACAAATATAAACATAATGTTTTATTTAGTATTTTGCAGTGATTTTCAGCAAGGTTTAATTTTTTATAAATTTTTATTATTTTTTTATTATATCATGAAAACATCTAATTAGAATCTTCTAGTCGTGCAGCAACAATGATACACAAAGAACTATTGATAAAGGTAAGAACCCAACAAGAAAACTAAATGAATAAACTCAGAAGCTTTAAGTAAAAAGCTTACGTCAATACTTTTTAAAAATTCTATAACTTCATTATTTCATGAAAAAATAAATTCATTTCACACAAAAACATCTTCTTTTCATTTTCTTTTATTAGAAACAAAACACGGAGAAATAATATAAAGAAAAACACATAATGGAAATGGAGAAGTGACTTTATATCTTTACTTACTTTTTATAGATAATGGATTAAGATAGAGTAATCGGATGAGAAAGATGAGCACATTGATTCTAGCTTTGTTAGCGTGCTTTTTAGTGTGAAAATGCTGTAATTTACTTTTTTGCTGAAGGTTATCGGAGGTTCTTTTGTTCTATGAAATAAAGCTTTTTTAGAGAATAATATGATACTTTTTATAACTGTTTTTAACTCCTAACTATCATCCTTAACAGTTGGTTTAAGTTTTATCTTTAACCAGTTCAGTTTATAAAAAAAATTCAAAATACTAAAAGAATAAAAACCTTTATGTTTTAGAAAAAATGGGTTTGTCTTTGATCATAAAGTTTAATATTTAAGAAGTTTCTATTTTACTGCAATGTTTGAAATCGTTCAAAATATGCAAAAAAATTGTGAATAGTTCTTTGATTTTTTATGATTTTTTGTAAAAAAACTTAAAATTCGTTTAAATAACAAATATTTTTTTAACTCTTTGGCGCAGATGAGACGCCAGTGTCTATTTTATATGTTTTTTTTTCTGACGCTCTAGTTACAAGTAAAATATATTTTGGTTCCTTTATAATTTATATAATGAACAGTCTAATTGTTACTAAAAAATATGTTAGATTATCGAAACTATATTTGTCCTAAAATATAAATTCTAAAAAGGCGGGTTGAATTTTTTTCCCTTCATTTTTAAAAATTTATCAATAATCGATTTTATAATTTACAGAAATTTTAATGATGAATAACTGTCCCTCTTAGATCTAATTAACTGCAAATAAGTGCAAATTTGTAAAGTTTTTTCTGGAAACAAGCCGTGTTTGGAAGATTTTACCTTTAAGCTAAAAGAGACACCGATGTTTCATGCTGTATTTCATAACCATAAATTATTAAAATGCTAAATATAATATTTTTCACTTATTTTGACCTAAATTTAAGCAAAATAACGAAAAACAATATTAGAAAGTTGATTAATAAAAATTATGGTTCCTAAATATATAAAATATTAGTTAGTTAAGCGCAGTCAAGATTTTTCAGAAATATACACAGTTTATAGCTGCATATGCAGTTTAAAACTGAAGCATTTCTTTACATTTAGCATTCAAACTATGAATGTCAACCTTTTGCAACGGCGTAAAATACAAAAACATTTTGTAACTGTTAAGCTAATGGTATCTCTAATGCAAGAAAAAATAACTTTGCAGGGGTTCCAATGTTTGATTGTTTTTCAATAATTCTTATTTAATATTCTTTAAAGTATTGTTTTTAATTAATTTTTTCCTCTATTTAAAATTTTTATGTCTAATCCACAGCCATTTATAGAGAAAAATTATGAAAATAGAATAGAAATTTGAATAAAAAGAATTTCCCAATTCAAATATCTAGGTGTCATCAACAATGCATGAAAATGCATGAAAAATGGCAAGAAAATATTTGAAAATAAATAAAGCACAAATATAAAGCATTTTTAATCATAAAATTTCTTGCATTGTTAATAATTCATATTTTTTTTATTATAATGTATATTGTTTGTTCAAAATTCTCAGTAATTACATTTTAATTTCACCCACCTTTATTTCTTATGTTTTAATACAAATAGTCAAACTGCCAAAAATGAGTAATATATTTACCAAAAGATAATGTATTCAAAATATACTATATGGACTTCGCCGTTTGCTTGTTATATCTTGCCAACTTCCTAAATTCAAAACGCTCCAAGAATTAAAAATATTGCGTTATAATTAATAATATTAGACCTACATTCTCTGACTCATGCGCTCATAAACCCTCAGTATTGCTGACGTAGTTATTTTCGCTTGTCAAATCTGCTATGAGGAGGATTATCAATAGATAGACAAAAAAAATCAAGATATTCTTCTAGACTTAAATTTATGAAAAGTATACTAAAATTTCAGCTAACATAATATTGAAAAAAAAAGAAGAAAATCTACAATTGCTTCCTTACACTGCTAGAAATTTCTCAGAAAAAATGGTTAGATAACAATTTATTTCACTGTTATTTTACCATATTAAAAAAACAGTAAAAAAAAAGGTTAGTAATCAAACTGTTAATTCTGAAAAAAACCGCTTATTCACTGCTTTCACCTAATATGGTTTAGCAACCAGAATTTTATAGCACCAACAAAGCTCACCTAATGAAGCCACTTAGTTCCTTGCAACTGTTTACATATTATAGCCAAAGGGCTAATCTGACAGTCTCGTGACAGATGGAACTGGAGTTTGAGTCCCGGCGGTGTCACCTCTATATATTCTCCATTCCATTCAACACATGGAGAGTGTCCACTGTTTTGCACTCTCCAATGCCCTTTAACTAACGAAAATCCCAGCTCTTTATGTCCAGTTGATTTTTGTTTTAAGATTTTGAACTATGCTAGTAGCAAAGAATTAAAAAAACAGTATAGTTCTGTATTCACGGTCTTATAACCATACTAGTTTTTAACATTTTTAAAACCGTAAAAGTCAAAATTTTTTATTTACCGATAGACGGTTATTTTACAATAGTTTTAGAATGAAAATTCCATCAGCGTATTGTTATAATTGAATTGACACTATTTCCCAATCTACCATATTGCTGCTGACAACAATGTTTAAATCACAGTTCTTTAAAATGAAAATGAAGCTTGTCAGCATAGTCTATGCATAAAAAACACCTAAAATGTAAAAATTTCTGACTTTGAAACTAATTCGAAAATAAAAAAGGTCCAAAGGTAACATCAAATGAAAATTATGTAGCTGTTTATAAGAAAATGAATGCAATTTATTTTTTCCTTATTAAAAAACAAAACAAAAACATCCTTTTCAATTATAAAAACTAATTTTGCCTTATATAAAGCATTTTGTCTCAACTATACAATTGACCACAATAGACATGTTAGAAAACTGCGAACATATTTTATAGAAGAAGAAGAATGACGTAAAAACATCCGGGAAAAAATCTTGTTTACTTTCACGGTAAAGTAAATAATATTGTTCTGCTAAAGAAAAGTCCATATAATGTTCTATTAGATAAATCTAGAAATTCCTACAAATGAAAATAAACATCCAAAGAATCTTTCGTAAAATTTGCTTTAGTCAGTTCTAAGTGTGAGAAAATCGTTGTGGATGGCATAAAAGCTATAAAAGTATTACCTCTACCTTTCGTAAGTTCTTTTATAAAGTAAAAATTTATTTATGTTTCCGAAACATTTTTAATTTGCCAAAACGTATCTCGTTTTTTGTGTTTGCACAGAAAAATATTTTTATGATGTAACATTTTGGAAAAATATGAGCCATTTCAGTAGATATATATTCAAATATTTCTCTGGGGAAAGAAGATATACTTTACCCATTATCATTTATATAGTCCATTTGTCAACATATTTTAAGATCAGAAAGTTTTGTTGAAAACAAATGATTTCTCATTACAATTACTTTGTTTGACTGTAAATTATATGTATTTTTTTACATTAAATTTAATGTATAAACTAATTATACATCATATTTTTGGTTACACTTATTACATATTTACAAATAAGGCCGGGTTAGCCTGGTTGGTAGGACGTTGGGCTCATGTTCGTCATAACAAGAGTTTGAATCCAGGGGGATTAACAATCACCATGTTTTAAATGGTGACTGATGCATGTTGAATCTGGAGGGGTCACAAAGTCCTCCATGTCTCCGTAACAAATCAATACTTCTGTGGGTACTGAATTGGAGATTCATTGTTCTCTGGCTCAGGTCAAAATTACGATCTGTGGATGAATGAACGGAGTACGAATGAGTTCTGCCTGTAAAACGGGCTACATACTACTCATACAATTTATTTGGTACGCACGTTTTCTTTAAATTGTGAAGTAAAAGTCACAATTGAAAAAAAAAGTGTCGGCTGCCTTTGTTCATAAATTAGTTTTATTAATATTTTGTAACAGATGATGCAAACACAACAGCAAAAAAATCTTTATAATGGGGATCTGAAGCTTTCTTACTTTATCTCCAGTAGCGTGTTCTTTAACGAAGCTGGAATAGCTGTCGAGAACAGGACTTTCTGTGGCTTGAATACACTGTGAAAAAAGCAAGGTAAAAACCATCATAACAAGGTATTACCTTATTCTGGCATTATGCGAACGCCAAAGAGCTCGGTAACTTTCTTGGTAAATATTGTGAAATTCGGTAATTTTATCAGAATACCTTAGAGTAATGCATGAAAACCATTTATTCGGTTAAATTTGCTCCTCAATTTTGTATTCTTTGCTAAATGCGTAGCTATTATATCTGTAATTCTGAAAACCAGAATTTCAGGTAAACCATTGCCTTATTAGAGGAAAAATTACTAATTCAGTGGTTTAGATATCACATACTTTGGTTTTCTTGACCGGAATTATGTTTTTCTTTTTACCAGAAATATCATTATTATACAGTATGATAATTTTACCAGATTTTTTCCTCTCTGTTAAAATACCGTATATTTTAGTGTTAGTAACCAGAATTTTTTTTACCGAAATTATACCATTGATATGCACACTGTAATTTTTCCAGAATTTTTTTCTCTGTGCACGTTAAACATTTTGAAGATATTTTGAGCTGTTATTCCATTAGAGATAGTTTAGAAACATTAAATATTATTAACTATAATAGAATACCGTGCCTTTCTACGTACATCAATAGCAGTAAGTTAAAAAAATATTTCATTTTGGTTCCGGACTAATTTTAGCAAAATTTAAAACAGATGATGCACTAGAAGAGAAATCTGTGTATCTGAAAATGTGTATCAAAAACAATGTTATTGTATCTCATCTTACGTTATAAATGATTGCCAAAAGTTGGAATAAGACAAGAGGACTAGTATTTTTAATACCAAAATACATCAAAGTCTTTGAAATTATTGAAATTTTTTTTTTTTTTATAATTAAGAACTTTTTTCTGATGCATAATTGATGATTTTAGCAGCTGGTGAATAGAATACATTTTTACGTGCTCCAATCACACTATATTCTTTGATTACGAAAAATGTTATCGTGATTCTATAACAGATAATGCAAAAAAAAAAATGGTGAGAGAAGGAATCTCATGATTGCGTATCAATAACATTATTATCGTGTATTGTCTAGTTAAAACAATTATATTAAAACATGAGGACGGTGCTTTTGAAAGCACTTCTACATTAACTTTTGAAATTATTAGAAATGTTCCTGCAATATTTATGAGATTATACTTCAAAAATATAAATGAAATATTTCAATATCTGTTGAGACTTTTCAGTGGAAAAATAGAATAATTTCTGCACGGAAAAAAATTCTGGTGAAATTTCCATACTGTATAATAATGACGTTAAGGGCGAAAAAAAAATTTCTGTTCATAAAGCCAATAAATATTCAAACCATCATTTGATATTGTTTCCGTCCCTATAGTAGCAGTTTACCATAAATTCTGGTTCTCAAGGTTATATTTTTTATAACCAAACCTTTAGTAAAAATATGAAACTGTAAAGTAAATTAAACCGATTAAATGGTTTTTATACTAAGCTTTATACCATGCCAGCCTAATATTACCAAATTTTATCATGTATTATAAAACCATATTTCATTGCCAATTTTATCAAAATCATTAACTAAACAGTACTACCCAAAGAGTCAAGAGCATTGTGCATTTTACCATATTTTGGTAGTTTTGGCCATACTCTTTTTCTCAGTATGGTTACTTTTGCAACAATTGTTTAAAATTTTTACTTCATAATAAGAAACAATATAAATATATACTAACTTTAATTATAAATCAATTTATTAATGTATTGATCATCTGTTTTAAAATAATTAATCATAATTAAACATTACTGATTGCTTTATATAGAAGCAAAAAACATACAGTAAAGAGGAATATAATTTTTTTATCGTGTTTCTTTCTTAGTTTTACCTTATAAATTGAAAAGAGAATTAATTAACAGGCAAAATTTAGCTACAACTATAAGACTTTAGTTTAATAAAATTAATATTTCTTATTTTAGAATAAGATTTAGGAACAGATAAATTTTAAAGAGAATATAGTTTCTTTCTTGTTGAACAGAGTAGCTTGTTAAAATAAGATTAAAAATAAATATTTTAATCTAATTATCATTTTATGTTATTACTCATTTCAAATTTAGTTGTAACTCATATAATAAGCAAATCCTTGATCAGATTTATAAGACTCTTTTGTATTATTTTACTTCAAATTTTAGAATTAAAATTTTAATCTCTCTAGAGAAATTAATTGCATTTTCTCTGTATTTCAGTAATAGTTATATTTACTCTCCAACTTTTAAAAAGAAAAATGGTTAGAGAACAACGGATTATAGAGTAACGCATAAATATACTTTTTTTGATTCTGTGTTTAAGAGGAAAATAGCGAAGGATTATCATATTTATTTTTAAATCATTATTTTATGCAATTTATTATTTTTAATTTGTGCATTTTATTTCCTTACTATAATAACTATATGGTGCAGTATTATAATAATTAATCTGTTGCATCAGAAATTCGTTGCATGAAAATTTTTTGTAAGTTTTTAGTTATTTCTATTTTTTGTGTCAGTCAAAAATGCTTACATGTTAAGCATGGAAAATTTCTGGTGAATTTATCGAATTGTATAGTAATGGTATTTCTGGTAAAAATACCATAATTATAATTAAAATATACAGCTACAGTCGAACTCGTTTATATATTATTTAACGAGAACTCGGATTTACCGAGGGAAACGAGAATATTTGGTTGGATCAATGTTAAGTCTATGGAACAGAAGTCGCTTTTAACGAGCAAGACCCGGTTTTAGCGAGCAATATTTTTCCGTCTTGTAATCTTTTTTCTCATCTTTCGAGTCTTTCTGTCTTATCTTTTTTTCAAAATGATAAAAAATGTGCGTGAAATAAAAAAAACGCGATTAAATTAATTAATGTAATTAAAGTAAGTAAGTATTAATTAAATTTTAAGTAAATTCAATCATTTGACCTCCCAAACCCCCCCCCCTCCCCCTCTTCTGGTTGCACGCCTGTCTTAAGTACCCGTTTATTACGAGCACTCGGATTTAACGAGTACATGTTACCGTCCCTTTGTGCTCGTTATAAACGAGTTCGACTGTATTTGGTAATGTTTTTCGCTCATATGGTAATAGTTTAATGAAATACAATTTTTCAAAATTATGGCCCGAATTACCACACATTTAGTAAAAAATGCGAAAATAAAAAGTAAATTTAACCGAAAAAATGGTTTTTCGGCATTAAGATATATATCATGATAAAGTTACCAAAATGTATTACATTTACCAAATTTTTATCACTTATCACAAAACGATATTTTATTGTCAATTTTTTAAAAATTATATTCGAAACGCTTCGGTAAAAATTGGTGAGTTTTTGGTGTGCCCATTGATCCAGAAACATGGTAACTTTTACCATGTTTTGGTAGGTGTAGTTGAAATGCTATATGCAAAATTGTTTCTCATACTGATCTGTATTTTTATAGGGAAAAAATAAACAGATACTTATCTCATTTGCTTTTATAAATAGTTAGAAAAAAGATTTCAATTAGGAATGCAACGTGGTTTTGTTAATATGTTGTGTCATAGTTTATGAGTTTAGGAATCGAAAGTATCATGTAACATTTTTGAAGAAAAAAAATTTCTAAAAAAAAACACCCAATTCTTACTTCTTAAATAATACAGTATTAATTTACATAACCAGTTCTTTGAAGTTTTCAATTCCTATTGTTTGAAATATTAAGGGACTCTTTTTGAGTGTTTTTGGAGTGGGCGAATGTTTTAAGTGCTCCAAAGAAGTTCGCTTTTTGGCATGAAAGGTCCATTTTTGCCAGAAAAATTGAAGTGACAAAATATCTCATCCATTTGAAACTTTGAAACAAGAAGTGGTGGTGAGGCTTATATTTTACCATAGAATTTTAATCATTGAATGCCAAATAAATCCTTCATCTACTAATATCTTTAGTTAACCATTTATAACGTCGTGGGTAGTATACATCAAATTAATTAATTTTTAAAAATAGATGCTCACGTTTACGGCTAATTCTACTCTGTAGGTACAAATTTAACAATCCTACTCTCCTTCCCTCACAAAAAATGTTCGTAAAATCATTTTAAAATAGGTAATAAGGTAAAGGAATTTCTTTTTTTATAAATCAATTTCATTGCCAGAAACATAATATTACTGGTGTAGCATAATATTTGAAAACATAATATTATAATAATAATATAGAAACATAATAATTTAACATAGTATTATTGATAAAAATGACCCTTCAACCGGTAAAAGTGTTTTCTTTCAAACCATTGCAATCCAAATTATTTGAAATATTATGTAAAATAATTTCAAATCGAAACTTATAAGTCAATAAATAATAATAATTAACTAATAATAATGAATATAATAATATATTAATAAAACTAATCCAATAGTTAACAGTAATAACTCATGATATTTATTATAATTTATTTTATTTTATTTTTTTATTGGCGGTCACTTGGGGTTTGTCCCATTGGCCACAGAAACGCCAGAACTGCTACTCTCTTCTCGTTACCCAGTGGGCACCTCTGGCGAAGCCATGGCGGTGGAGCAACGTCGCCCATGTCACGCAACCACAAACCCGCTTATAGGGCGGGTCACATTCACACAAAGAGGAAAGGACATACAACACAGAGATAGAAAGAAATATCCATGCCCTGAGCAGGATTCGAGCCCGCAGTCAATGACTCCGCAGTCAGACACGCACCGCTCCGCAGTTAACCACTCGGCCACCTGGTCGGTTATAAATAATTTTAATAATAACATGTTAAAATTAATTGATAATATTCTAATAATAGATTATATGCGATTCTGAGAGCCCTTTCTAGTTACCAAGAGCTAAAGAATTTCCCTGCAGAGAGCTTCTAAGGAATTGTTTTCCAATGGGTACCCACTGTGGGAAATAGGGAAAAGAAAATGCGAATTTTCTTGCTAAGAAAGTTCAACAGTATCCTTCAAAAGAAAAAAAAAGTCCATTACTATTTCACTCTGCCAAATTAGAGATAAAGAGAATAATCAAATAATTTCAATTTCCTGTAGGGAGAGGAACTAGAACTTTCTCTGTTAAGAGATCCGCAGTGAGAGACATATATCCCCCTAATCTATAAATAAAGATTTAAATGACTGGAAAAAGTATTGATCTATTTTTATTATGATTGGTTGGTAATTGTGGAGATAAAGTGCTAAGAAACGATTCATTAGTTCACAGAATTACACTAGTTCATTTTTAAGTTCATTAACTCAAAAGTTAATCATTAATTTCCACTGCATTTTGCAACAAAATTTTTAAAACCACATTCTTATAATCCCAAAAAGCTATTTGAAAGAAAATAGAAATAAAAAAAACTGTTTTACAAAATATAAATAGAACAATTTTCAAAAGTAAATATGTTTGTTCCACTTAATTGACTTATAAATTTTCATAGGCTTTGTCACAAAAAACCTAATCATAAACTTGACACGTATTTGTAAGCAAAAATTATAAGAAAATAGACATACTATTATTCAAAAATTGGATTTAAGAAAGAAATATGTGTTTTAATTAATGAATTTGTTTGCTGTAACAATTTAGAGTAGCAAATTACGTGGCTGGCATTATACAAAAAAGTTATCTGTCTTAACCAGAGTTAATACATACAATCTAAAGCTGAACCAATTATTAACTAACTAGTTAATAGTTAACCAGTTTATTGCTCAAAGAAAACATTTGTCGTTTATCGAGTCATTTTAATACTTTTCCTTGGTCAACTTCTTTGATTCATTTTAGTTTTTATTTCCTTCGAAGGTCTTTTATAGCTAGCTTTCTCTTAAAGACAATTAGTTGCTAAACCTGGATTAGGTTTCTTTTGTTAAGCAATTGAGTTTTAATAAGAAAATGTCTTAAAAATGCTTATATAACTTATATTTTTCATTACACACTCTAGTAAAATGTATTACTTGTTTAGCAATTGAATTTTAAATTAATTATTTGCAAATGTTGTTTCATATTAAAGATGTATCACTATCTTAAAATCCATTCGAATTAGTGGTATAAACTCTAATTAAATAGATTTATTTTAAATTTAATTAAAAATAACGATAAAATAGTATATTTATTTGATATAGACTAAATCATTAATCAACAGAAATTCAAAGACTGCACAAATTTGATGTTTTGAAATATTATTTTTAGAATTGCTTCATTTATTATGTTATGAATTGGTAATGTTGGTGACTACTGAATTATTTTATTACTTTTTAATGGTTACTAGGGTTAAGGTTATTATTAATTTGGCTACTGTTCTTGAAATCAAATTAATAATAATCTTAACCCTAATTATTACATAAATTAGAGTTTTGTTAAAAAATATTGTTAAATTTAAATAAATTTATGGAAATACCAATTACAAAATATATAGTATACAGCGCTTGTTATATTTGAAAAATATCTATTAAAACAACACTTGCTTTTTTAAAAAAATTTTCATTTATTTATTAAATTGAACTTAAATTTTAAACAAGTTTTCCCCTAGAATATTATGTACTAGAAACAATTTAATTAAGACAATACTTTTTCAAACATATTATGAATAAATAAAGGAAACTAAAATAATAATGACTATAAGCCATCTTACTATTTATTAAAATAAGACATCTATTGAGAACATAAAACTCTTAACAAATAATTAATTTAAAAATTATTTTCTATTCTTAAATTCTATTATTATTATGCCCAAATTTTTATTTAACAACTAAAGAAAATTTTAAATTTATCACTTCCTTAATAAAGAAAGGGGATGAAACGTTGAAATAAGAAAAAGAAAGCGTTGCCTTCTGGTTCTCTTTTTTAAAAAAATTAACTTTTTTTGGGAAAAAAGTAAAAAAATTAATAAAGCAATAGCTTACATTTAAAGTAGCCCAGTGAAAGAATTTAATGCAGAAATATGCTAAATTTACATTTATTAAACGTTTTCTAAAGCAAATTTACGTAATATATCTAAAAATGATAACAAACAATTAATAATTTTTAATCGGACTATACCTAACAATCTGTTCTGTAATTGTTCTAAATGTACGTAGGAATAATTTTTTTTATGAAGTAATTTTTTGTAAAAGTGACAAACATACGATCAGTAGCATGATCTTGAACTGATTTCTATCTAATAAATTTAAGGAAAAAATTACTTACTGAATTCATTTAAGTTTACTTAAAAACTATTAAACTATTAAGTTAACTTATTATTATTCATTACAACTAACTTACTACCCTGTAAATAAACAGGAAGAAAATAATTCTTCTGTTGAGGTTACGAAAAACAGAAATGCTGCTTTTCCATAGTAGTAAGTGTATTATAGTAGGCAAGCGAAGTTCAAATATCATAGCAAGAATATTAACTATAAGTTAAACTATGGCCCTAAATATGCTTTTCCTCCTGCTTATTTGTGATTTCACTCATACTTTAATAGTATTTCAAGCTTTTTCATAATTTCATTTCATTTCATATTTTATTTTATTTATATTTTCATAAGTTCAATAGAAGGTATGAATACATCTTGCAATTTTTATAATACATTCAGGTAAAATCAAATATTTATTAACGTACTTCTATAGTTATTTAGTTTAAAAAAATTGGAATAAAGATATTCAGTGAATTAATTTAATTTATAATCTGAAACTATTTATAGTACCCACAAAAAGTATAAAAAGTAAATGGTTCCTGTGTCCTATGTTAAGACAAAGAAAAACAAAGAAAGAATGCTGTTATTGCACTATTAGTTTCTTTAATGATTCGAATCTTTTCTGAAGCCACTTTTATTTCCTTTCCTTTGGTCAGTAACATTAATCACTTCCTTCCTCATTATTCTTTTTCTTAGACATTTATTCGTTGGATTCTTTTTACGAAACATACCTGAGCACTGCGAATCACAAATTATTCTATTGTGTCGGGTCTTCTTCTCGAAGAGAGATTAAGGATAAAGAATTAAATCCTAAATTAAATGCTAAAACATTTGTTTTGTTACATTATAAGAGTTTTGGATTTATCTTTTTCACAAAAAGTACAAACAAATCTTTTAACCAGTGCATTACAAAATATTCTGTTATCTCAGATCTTTTGTCTTGAGCATTTAAAGTAATGAAATCTAGTCTGCCTTATGAAATTAAAACTGTTATATTAGTTTCTGTATTAAATGCTATTTTTTGTTACATGAAAAAAAGTTAAAAACTTATCTCCTAGTTGCAAAATGTAAATAAAACATAATATGTGCTACACAAAATATTATATGGTCTCAAGTCATGAACGTAAAGAAGAATTAAATTCTGAAATAATGGCTAAATTATTTGCTTTGTTACATTAGACCACTTTCACTTATCCTTTAAAACTATCGTACAAATTAAATTAATAAAAATTATATATTTTTTTAAAAAATAAAATTATTTTAAAAATTGAAATTACAAAAATTATTTTAATTATTCACAATTATTTTAAGTCTAATGCTAAATCATTACTTTTATTAAATTTAAACAGCATAATTTTTATCCCGAAGGAAATATAATAAATAACATGCAAGTTAATCTCTTAACTCTTTACTCTTTTTATGATTAAAATCTCTTAATTCTATAATCAAAAATTATCTTATGATCTCAGGTCTTTTGTTTTAAGGAAGGTTAAAGCTAATGTATGAAACTCCAGATTAAATTTTTAATCATTTGTTTTGTAAGTAAAAACAGCTTAAGCCCTTGAAATAAAATGCAAATATATATGTTTTAGCCGTATGTCACCTATTATTTTATCGTGCCAGTTATTTTGTCTGAAAAACAGACTAGAACTAATGTACTCAATTCTAGATTAAGTGCTTTACCTCATATATTTTATTATATTTAGACAAGTTAAGATTTATCTTCAAGTCATCTATTACAAGTAAATATTTTAACCATGTAACACAAATTATTCAATATTCTCAGGTTTTCTTTTGCATCAAAGAGAGAGTAAAGCATTAAAACCGAAATTAAATGCTAAATAAGTTTTTTTTACATAATAGTTTGAAAATTATTCTCTCGTCATAAAATACAAGTAAATATTAACATTTCAATTAAGTTTTTAATTTTAATAAGTTTTTTCAAAAGTTTTTAAGTTTAGTTTAGTTAAAATTTAAGTGCAACATTATAAAAAAAGATAAAAATGCAAAGACTAAATAAAAATGTTTTTACTTTGTACAATTTCTTTAAACTGCATTTCAAAAAGATATTATATTTTCAGCATATTAGCAAAAGAAATAATAACAATTAAATAAGTAAATATTTACTTTAGTTAACATAATTTGATCACTGGTATTTCAATTTCTCAAATTTAATAATTTATTAACTATGCAATAAATTAATTTTGTCTATTCATAGTTAGAATATTAAAAATAAAACACAAATTACAATAAAACTTATATATGGCGTAAATAATGTTATATGAAATGCATGCTTAGTAAAAAAAAATTTTTTTTTTGTATATACTGCATCCATTTTTATTCAAAACAGAATCTAAAGAAAGATTTTAAAAGTAAAGTTGTTAAATGTTCCATTAGGGGTAAAATATTTATTATTTTTCACTTTGCATAAAATTTTACTAAATCAAAACGCTTGCAATACATAATCCCAAGCTAAAAATAAAGTTCCATGCACATGTAATGCATACATACATAAGTACAACAAGCCATAAAATATTAAAGGTAACCTTTTAAACTCTTTTCATATATGTATAGCAGCTATTCAAAATAAAAAACAAACTATCAAAGAACCTCCAAAATATTTTGTAAATTTTTTTTGATCTATATTCAACTTAAAAAAATTGCTTAAAACAAGAGAAACTTTATGCTTTATAATCATAATATTTATGCTTTATAATAATAAACCTTAAAAATGCAAAATTGTTTTAAATATGTTGAAGAAGGGAAAGAAGAAAAAAAGTATTTCTGAATATAAAAATTCCAAGAAATCATACACTGTGTGGCATAAAAACTTTCAAAATATTTTGTTTGAAAAGTTAAGATTGTAATTGCAATTTCAAAAATATTTTTTACTCTAATCTAAAATGTCTTAGCTGTGGTCTTACGTGGGATTAGCAGCGTGAAATTAAAAATGAGTTAATTTCATGCTGCTTTGAAATATTTAAATGAAAATATAAACATTTTTTAAAAGTTGAATATCAGTTAAGACATTGAAAAATGCTGTTAGTTTAATACAATGTATCAATTTATTCTTATCTATATATAATACATTAGAATCATATTGTGAAATGATCGATGTTTTTATTAAAAAAAATAAGAAATGACTTTTAATTTGTTCCTCACGGAAAAAATTTAAAGTAATTTTTTATAATTGCTATATAAAGGACTTGTTCTAATTAAAACATCGAACATCAACAAAAGATTTTTTTAAAAGTAAAAATAACACTTTTTATAAACGATTTAATCATGATTTTATAAACAGTTTCAGCAGTATTAAGTTTTACCCAGTAAAATTGCACAGAGGAGAAATTTGTTTACATAATAACTTAATATTTGTTACTCCTTTGAAGTATTTGTAAGTATTTAAGTAGTTAAGTATTTAAGTAGAAAGTATTTAAGTAGCATTCTTTACAAGTAAGCTGCCTTTTTTTTTCTTTTGAAATGAATTTTATTGCAAATATTTTTTATTTAACACATTTTTATCGCTGCAGTACCAAGTCCAAACTCGTTTATTTTTCATATGCAATGATATTTTTAAAAAAAATTACTGACACAGCTAGATAAATCAAGTGTATTTTTCTAGAACTGAAAAAATAAAAAATAATCAGCTTGTAAACATGTCAAAATATTTTGAAAAATGATAACATGTGGGTTTCACACCAGCAATGAAAATTTGGTGGTCCTATATGACCTCCTAGGAATTTATTTAGTGGTCATTATTACAATATTATTATTATCATGAAGTCATTAAGAGTAATTCTCCTTTCGAAAAGTAAAGGTGTTTTTGAGGTTTATTTGAGGTTGTTTTGAGGTTCATTTGAAGTTGACTTCAAAAACAACCTTACAAAATCAACCTTCCAAGGTGTATGATCAAGGTGTATGAAGTTGCTTGATTCATTCATAATCAGTATTCATTCATAAATCAGTAAATTTGAGGTGTGAATAATTTCACTGGATCTTGCCTAAAAGTATCGCTGATATATATATATATATATATATATATATATATATATATATATATATATATATATATATATATATATATATATATATATATATATATATATATATATATATATATATATATATATATATATATATATATATATATATATATATATATATATATATATATATATATATATATATATATATATATATATGTATGTATATATATATTATATATATATATGTATATATATATATTACAGTAGAACCTCGATTATCCGAGCTAATTGGGACCACTGGTACCTCGGATATCGGAAATCTCGGTTAATAGAAACTGTGTATAAAAACTCACCTTGCTCGCAAATTTAACATCTTTTGAATTAAAAAAACAGAATGTTTTTTAAATGATAAAAATTAATTAAAAATAAAGTTATGTTTCACAGCTCAACAAATTTAGAAAGGAAATCAACTGCTAGTTGTAAATTTTACACTTCTTAAAAGCAAATAGTAATTTTTTTTAAACTATTTTTAAAATTAAACTAAAACATGCCTTTCCAAAAATAACATAAATCTCAAGAAATTTTTGTATTTTTTAAATTTAATATACATTAATTTGTTAATTTCACATTACTATTTATTAAAATATCCTGTTACCTTTCGATGCAAAAGTATAGTGTTACAAAAGTACAGTCCGATAACACATTATACCTGGTGTTCAATAGGGCTACTGAAAACGAAGCGTTGTTCACCACCGTTGACTTCTCAGGGTGTACTTTTTCTTGTAAGTTGAGCCGACTGTAGAGCAGGATAATGAACTAAAAAGAGGCCCGGATAGCCTGGTCGGTAGGGCGTTGGCCTATGTCCAAGAATTCGTGGGTTCGATCCCGGCCGGCCGAAGACTCCCCGTGTAGTAAATGGTGACTTATGCACGTTAAATCTATCGAGTCGTTAAGTCCTCAATTTTTCCAAATCAATACCTCTGGAGGTACTGATCCAGGAGTTTCCTTGTCTTCTGGATTGGTTCAAAATTACAAGGCTACGGAGTTTAGCATCAGAAGTCGTAAACCCAAAATTGGATCTGCTGTTCTACGACGGATTTTTAAAAAAAAATGAACTAATAAGTGTGGTCTTTTTCAGGGCTCATTCAGAAAAAAAAAAACATATTTCGTTATTAGCTCGGTTAAGAGAAACCTCGGTTAATCGAAGCTTGGTTAATAGAGGTTCTACTGTATATATATATATGTTCGATTTTATCAGGTTTAAATAAGTTTGAAATTGAGGTTCATTCTGAGGTTATTCTGGTTGCTAAAAATAACCTTATTTTTTACCTCAGGTGTGTTTTTAACAACCTCAAAAACCCTTTTTGTCAGGTATATTAATATGGTAGACAAACTTGAGAAAAACGTTATAATGAACATTATATTTGTATATTTCCTGTTATGATACTATGGATTCATCAAAAATTATTAATAGCTATCTATTACCCCTAAAACTAAGTAAGTTCCTTATCCCTTAGTGATTGAATGTTTTTATTGATTAAAGTAGGTGGAAAAAAACTAAAATGCTATTAATGCAAGATTCAACATACAGATTAAAATGCTGAGCTCAAATAAATAAAAAAAGAGGAAGACAGGGAATGCAAGAACTAATAAAATATTCTATTAAAAATTGATTATCTAAAAAGTATAAAATTCTGAATAAAGTCAACTGCAAACGAGCAAAAATATTGCTTAATTTGTGAACAATTTTACTGTTAGTACATGAGTTCGGGCCGGGTAAGGTTGACTCAGCTTTTCATCCCTTCAGTGGGTCGATAAATGAGTACCAAGCCTGCTTGGGGATTAAACATTGGGGATTCGGTGTTCGGCTGACCACCTGACCGGAACGTCTGCTCCTGCACCCCAGAGCCCAAGGTCAACAAAACTGAGATGGGCACAGTAGGCCTTGGCCATCTATTGGCTGTCGCGCCACTGAGTTTAGTTTTAGTTTACATGAGTGCAAAGTAGCACACAACATATAAATTTGAAATTTCTGCATTAAAATTTAAAACTTTTTGTACTTGACAGTTTCAGTTATGTAAAACAGAATGAATACGTGTTCCTTTGGCATAATATAATTACTTGATATTTCTATTAAAACACCAGAAGGTAATTCTTCTGATCAAACATAAATGCTTAACTTAATCAAACATAAATGCTTAACGCAATTTTCGCAAACCTCAAAGGCAATTTTTAAATTATTTTTGCTATTTCAATAAAATATAAAATGCTTGTAGTTGAAAAAGGAAAAAAGTTATCTCTATGTTTTTAAAATATAAAGGATTTTTTTTAATTTGCTCATTATCTTTGAAAATTAAAAAAAATATTCTTTGTGTTTAGACCTAAAAAAAAGGAAATAAAATGTAAGCAAGTTAATATGTAGGTATTTTCAAAAATTTTGTAAAAAAAGGAAATATGAAAGTAAAAACCCATTGATTCTATTTTTCGATTTTTTTATAATTTTCTAAGCTCTTTATTTTTTCTTTTTTTTTAAAATTTAGAGTTATAAATAAATCTTAATTTTGTAACTTTCACAAAATTTCCAAATCTTTGCTCCTAGGAAGTGAAAAGGGAATCGTTTCTTTACTTTGTACAGTTTTGTTTGAAGTAGAGTGAAAAATTTATAATTAAATATTATTGTTAAGTTGCCATAATAGATAAGAATTCTTTTTTTGCTTCTAATAAATGATAAAACGAAGTGTTCTTTAGTTTTAAGAAAAAACATTTAAATAAAATTGTACACGACAGCAGTAAGTTTCATAAGATCATTAATTTATTGGAAATAAAAATATATTATTTCATCGTTCGCCAATAAAAATATATTACAATCCATTAACGTGAAAGATTATAAAAGCCTAGATAAACAAAAAAATAAATTATAATAAGTTGACTAAAATTTGCAATAGAACAAGTCTAAGTGTAAAACAATATGTCATATATTTATTAAATATATAAAAATTCGTAATTAATTGAATGAAAGTTAATAATTTTAATATTTCAAAAGATCTGTAATTTAATAACACAAATTTACATATTTATTAAAAGGACATATTATATTAGAGAACAATAATGTTTAAAGCTTAAATTACTTATTTAAATAGTAAGGTAGTTCATACAAATTTCTTAATCCAATTTACTCGCAATCTAACAAACTATTCAATTCATTCTAAATAGTTTTTTGCCTTCATATATTCAAGTTAAATAATTTCATACAAATCTTTATTTTTATTGGCATCCATTGTTAAAAGAATTTTTTTTAAAAATCAAAATCTCATGCTGCGTCAGAGATTTCTCCCGTCAAAAGAAACAATGCATTCGAGTTTTTTTAACTCAAAATTAATATTTATTTCCTCAAAAGATAACTGACTCATTTAGGTAATAAAATTTGAATGAATTGAATTGAATGAAATTTGAATCATTGAATTGAATCTACCCTATCAAAAATTTTACCTTGACCTCAGTTTTGCTCAAAATTGATTCAAAATACTCAAAATGAACATGCACCGAGCGACCAATATTTGGATGTCATGATTTTTTAATATTGATCCTAGAATGGCCGATATAGGGCCTATATTGGTGGAATAATGAATATGATTATCGGATGAATCTGACATTTCTATATAGGGCCGATATTTGTAGTAAAGTGGCAGTGAAATATAGGGCGAATCGGACAATTCTGTATAGGGCCAAAATCGAAAAAATAATGGCCCTTTGAATCCTTATTGAGATAAGATAAGTAAATATTAGTCCAATAAGGGCGGAAGTTATTTTGCTGTAAGGGTAAATGCGCATTAAATAAATAATGCTTAAAGCCTCTAGAGTAAATGTTATAAGAAATACCAACGGAATAACTTCCCTTTTTACAGCCAAAAATCCTTTTAGTGAAGATATTTCAGGTAGAATCACAATCAATCGTTAGGAAGCTTCAAGAAAAACTTTAAAAAAAATATAGGAAAGAAAGAGGAAAACAAACTGACGTCGACAGTGATTTGCTTCAGCTTTTTCTTTCGTATTATTTTTTAACAGAAAAGTACATTGTAAAAGTAACCATTTATCAGGTGCTATTTCCTTCCAAAATTTTATATATATATATATATATATATATATATATATATATATATATATATATATATATATATATATATATATATATATATATATATATATATATATATATATATATATATATATATATATATATATATATATATATATATATATATATATATATATATATATATATATATATATATATATATATATATATATATATATATATATATATATATATATATATATATATATATATATATAACTTTTTTATTAGCATTCAGCTAACACAAATGATACTAGAAATAAAAATAGTATAAACATATTTTTTAACTCAGAAGTATTATCGAAAACATTTTTATTTGCAATTTAAGTGGTAGAAATGTTTTTTATTGGTAGTTAGAAAATTGTAGTAATTTTGAAATTTAATTGCATGGTGCTTTATTAAAGAAAAAAAATAGTCACAAAATGCAAGGTAAAGATAATTCTGGTAAAATTGCAGTACTGCATGGTAATGGCCATCCGATGAATAAAACGATAGTTCTGGTTGGTGAAACTGAAATATTAGGTAAAACAATTCATTTGATTATTATACCGCTTATATAGCAATGGTTTATCGGAAAGCCTGGTTTTCAAAATTATCACACATTTAGTACGAAATACAAAAAAATAAATTTAACAGAATATATTAATTTTATGCATATATTTCGGTAAATTTACTTTTCTGAAGTACAATAAATTTGTTAAATTTAACCACTTTTACCAAATTTTATCACATACATATCATAAATTTTATCACAAATTTTACAACAATATTTCATTGTTTGTATTACCAAAATCATTACCAAAGTGCTTCTTTAGAAATTATCGAGCTTTTTGTTCCCATAGATCTAGAAACACGGTATATTTTCCCCTATTATGGTAGTTTTGACCATGTATTTTTCCTTTGAACGTCTCAATAGCATATAATAAATATTAACCCAGAAAAAATTATGTACTCCAATTCGATAAACTATAATCAATAATATATTTTCATAAATATTTAATCAGAAATTCGATTTAAATAATGACTAAAAATATAATATATTTCACCACTATTAATCATTTAACTATTACTAAGATACAATCTCTTCAGTTCCGTTTTATGATAGATTCTGAAATCCGATTTCCGGTATTTAGACATTTTATGACAATATAATTGGATTTAAATATCAATTGTCTGGAGATTTAATAATCAATTTAGGAATTGCTATAGAAATAAAATACATAGAAAAATATTTCTTGCATGAAAGAGCTTTGAAGCTTCAATTCAAAATATATTATATCGATAAATACCATTTTATACATAGATAAATATAAAATTTTTAACTATTATGCAATGATGATATTTAACGATATTTCTTGACATTATGCGATACTAAATAAGGGAAAAAAGCCTACCATAATTTTATTCCCACAAACGTGCATCAGATTTGCAGTTCTGACTTAAAAATGAAGTAAATGAGCAAAAATATTTTATTTTTAAATTTAACTGCTCAATAAAATTTGAGAAAAGTTTAATTAGTAAGTATTTCTGTGATATACAATATACTAAGGTACGCTGTATAAGCTAGAAAAGGAGCTAATTTTTAAGAGAAATCTTTAACTCAAGGAAGGAAACTTTAAGTATCTGATATTTAAGATTGGATCGAAGAAAACGGGGAAATATAACAAGCTACTTTTTCAAACTTTAAAAGGAATTGAAATACTTCGATCAAAACTCTTTGCAAAAAGTCAAGTTTTAAATTATTATTTTAAGTGTTACAGAGCGGGTTTTCCGAAAGTATAAGTAAAGCAACTAACAATAAAGGTCTACAGGGAAATTTGCTGAAATAAATATCTTATTACTTTGGTGGTAATATGTTTCTACACTTTGAAAATATTTCGGGAAAAAATGGCTGAAAATGGCTTAATTAATTGTTATTTTACCAAATTTAAACATAGCAGTTAAATAACCATAAATATGATGGTATTCAAACTGAGAAAAACCGTTTATTAACTGCTTTCATCAAATATGATTAAACAATCAAAATTTTATTGCACCAACTAGTCCTACCTAAATGAAACCGCTAAGTTCCTTGCAGATTGGTATATACAAGGTCCGGCTATTAATTTCCAGGACTGACGTAACTGTAGGAGAACGAAAAGCCGGAAGATGGCGCTAATGATTGCATATTGAAGAGTGTTTTCTTGCGCATGTGCAGTGCAATCGGCACCATACTGAAGTAAGTGGTTCTCATAGAAAGGCGCATTAAAACGTAGCTCTTAAATTCCTATTGTCGAAGTGAAAATTGAGCAAGAATAAACATTAAATGTTGCTTCAAATTGGGCAAGACAGCTGCAGAAACCTACAAATGATTTAAAGAAGTTTACGGCGAGGAAGCATTATGTCGCTCCAGAACTTTTGAATGGTTTAAACGCTTTTGAGACAGCGCGAAAGCGTGGAAGATGATCCACATACAGGTTGGCCGCAGTCGTTACGCACGCCGGAAGAAATTGAAAAGGTTCGCTTCCACACATTGCGTTGCCTGTGAGGCGATTCTTAGCCCAGCATGGTGTCGTTGAAATGCAGCATCCACCATACTCTCCAGACCTAGCACCCGCAGACTGTTTCCTAAGCTGAAAAATTCTCCGAAGGGGACAAGATTTCAAGATGTCGAAGCCATCAAGAAGACTGTAACGTCACTATTAAAGAGCATTCCAAAAGAGGACTTTAAAACTTCGATCCGAAATTTGCACTGCCGAGCACAGACGTGCATTATGGCTGATGGGGGTTACTTCGAATAATATTAAATGGCTATGTGTTTAATTTTATTTTCTTCTGAGTTATTCCATGAGTCCTGGAAATTAATAGCCGGACCTTGTATTATAGACGAGAGGGCTGATCTGTCTTCCTCATGATCACCGGAATGGGATTTCGAGTCCCAGTTTTAACACCACAATAGTTCCTCTATTTCCCACATCAAATGAAAAGTTTTCAGTATGTTGTGCTCTCCAATTTGTTACCCTGGGCTTTTGGAATGCGATACTCTCCTTCACGCATAGATAGTTGCAGCATAATGTTGCAGCAAATAATTAAAAAAATCGCATAGTTTTGTATTCAGGATTTTTTAGCCATACGAGTTCTAAACTGAACCGCAAAGGTAAAAACAATTTCTTAGGCGTAAAATTTACGGTTAATTGCATAGATAGACTGCTGCCGGATTTTTTTTTACTTAATTTTAGAATGAAAAGCCTAACAGTGCATGTAAGGAAAAAATTGCAATGCACCTATATGGAAACAAAGCTAAAGAAAAATTTGATGTGAATATGTCAATTTTCATTCGTTATTACCAATAAGGAAGCGGACTTTATGACATACTCGTATCGGCCTTTATTGTACTGCAACAAATGGTTTATTTTGTAATATCTTGTTAACTCCTTATTCAAAGTATTTGGTCTTGAATTCAGAAACTACGGGGATGAAATATTACTTGCTTCTTTTCCCTTTTATTTTTATTATAATGGTTTTATTAAAGTATTTGTAATTTAAAGCCTATAAACAACACGCATGAACGCAATTATATTTTTTGAATACCACAATTCATGTAATTAAAAACGCAAATTTCCTCAATTAAAAACAACTTTCTGCAATATAATAAATTTTTCTTACCTGTTTGAAGAAATGGTAGTTACTAAGGATGTTAAAATGTGAAAATCTAAATTTAATTACAAAAAATGATTAAAGGGCTTTTATAACAGGAATTTATTAATGCAATAGATTCATATTGCTTTGTTCAGTAAGTTCATGAAAGTAAACAACTTTTCGTATGATTAGCATCAGCATTTAACAACGCGAAACATTATAATAATGCGTCCCAACTTTTTTTTCTAAAGTTAGCACTTTTTCGTCGAATTGTTCGTTAGTGATTTTTTCAGATAGACAAGTTGTCAGAATTAGCAAGTTGTTCAGATTTAACAAGATGTCAGAATTTACTAGATGTGAGCACCTATATACTTTAAAGTCTTGCAAGTAAATCATGCTTTTAAAAGCAAAAATATTCTAAACAATTTGAAAATGCGGCTTATCATTACATGGCTCAAGCATTTCAATTCAAACCTTAAGCAAGCGATATTGTAAATAAGTAATGCACTTTATTAAATAATATTTAAAATGAAGAGAATTTACATGTATTAGAATTTTACTCAGATTTTTTTTATTTTTCCTCATTTTATTTAACTACTTCAAAAGATGGATGCAATATAGCAATTATATTGCATCCATCTTGCTGTTGTTGTTGCTAATTCCCATTTGATCTGACGGGGTCAGACCAGATCAATGAATCCATTGATATTGAGAAAATCCGAAACCAGAATGGGAGAGGAATGAATATCGTTCCAGTCCAGCCCTAAACAGATCAAGATGTGCTCAGGTGATGCCTGATCCATCTTAGTTTTGTTAATTAACTAGCATTGTTTTTAGCAAATGAAGCTGAAATTGCGTCTTGGGGATGATTATAACAATAAGTAAACGGACGATTGTAACAGCTGAAAATAAGTAATCTTATGTTTACGAACCATAACATAACTCCTTAAGAACCACCAATAGTTTCTTATATCATTTATATTATGTTACATCTGCATTATTTTAATTGTCACCTTTCAGAGCATAAATTAAAATTTTTAACCCCTTAAAGTTAAAAGTTTAACCCTTTAGGTCTCTGCTCATTATTATTTTTACTCCTTAAATATCACTTCTATTTTGATCAATAAAAAGTATATCACAACTATGATAATATGTATAATTAACTGTGTTTTAGTTGAATTTATGAACTGTTGTCAAAAATTGTTAAAAACTAATATAATATGAGTATATATGACCATTTAAAATATAATATGACCATTTAAAATGAGGTATTTATTTTTTTTTCTAGCAGAGGATAGTCTACTTTGCTCGCCTGTCAATTAATCCTAATAATATATTGGATTTTTTGTTAGTTAAAAATAGTTAAGTAAATAATGTTACAATTAACCCCACTCTCCCCTACTAATAAATTTACTGGAATTTTTACTAAATGACAGCTGACTACACAGGAAATTCGTGCATGTAAATCATATATTTAAAAGCAAAAATATTCTAAACAATTTGAAAATGTGGCTTATCATTATATTCCCCAAGCATTTCAATTTAAAAACTTGAGCAAGTGATATTGTAAGTAAGATATTAAATAAAATTTATAATATTATATGATATAATATTAATTAAAAATTTAAAATGAAGAGAATTTCTATATAGTTATAAAGTATTAAAATTACACTCAGATAATATTTGACCTTCATCAATCTGTTTAATTACTTCAAAAGATCGATGTAATGTTCTCTAATAAAGCCGCATCTACGATCTAATTTATCAGCTTCTACGACTAATTGGAAAACAAAAGTCACAGCAGAAAACAACTATTCATGGAATGTATGAAGAAATCCACGCTAGCTTTGAGAACTTAGTGTGGGATGTGGAAAATATTTGGTTCATCAATCTCATCTCTAATCAGATTAGTCAAATGCACTTGTGGAGTATTTCCATCTTTTCAGCCGTTAAAAATGCTTGTTATCCATTAAAAGACTCAATTGAAGAGGGATTATTTTTCGTAGTCTTCGATCTTTTATCAAGAACACTTTTAAGCCGAATCTATTTGAAAATATGAAGAAGGTACTTGAATAAAAGACAGCAGTTGAATGAAGTATTCGGGAATGCTCTGTTGTTTCGAACTCATGTTGTTTAAATATCAATAGAATTCGATATTTGTGGTGAATAAAATGTTCTAAATTGATTTAAGGATTACATTACATTTGAGCAAATCTTTTCGTCTGAACACAAATAATTTAATTAAATAGAATGTTATTAATGATTACGGTTTTAAAAGGCAATTAGTCAATAAAATTAAAATGGATAAATTAATTCTTCGTTTCCAACTGTGCTTCGATTCCCTGCCAGATATACAATGATATTTGAGGAATCAAAGTATTGTTATCAAAAAGATAATACAAGTAAAACAATAAACTAATTATAAAAATTTAAAAGGTGGATCTAAGCAAATTTTACAAACAATGTGTAATAAATATCTTATACACTTCTATCTTACTATAAATGACTATTGTAAAAATTTCAAAAATCTTAAGAGATATATAGAGAGATTTTGACTAAATGCGCATTATTTTCTTAATTACTTAAGTGCTTCGCACACGGAGAAAAAGTTCTGGTAAAATTACCATGCTGTAGAGTAATGACATTTCTGTAAAAAAAGGAAAAAAAACAACAACACAGTTTTGGAAATAAAAATAAAATATACGGTTTTTAAACAATTTATTCGTTAATTTCTTCGCTCATATGGTAACGATTTACCGTAGATTCGGTTTCTTAAAATTATAGTTCTTAATAAGTATAGTTTCTAATAAGTAATTTTTATGGTAAAAAATACAAAATATTGATAAATAACTTCAACCATGTATGTGGCTCTCATGCCATGCGCTAAAGTATCGTAGAAAAATTACCATATTTTATTACATATTATTAAATCATTTTTAATTGTTTTTTTTTCCAAAATCAATACGAAAATGCTTAAGTAAAAATTTTCGAGATTTTTCATGCTCCATAAAACCACAAACGCGATGAATGTTACTACATTTTGTCAGTTATGTCAGTACCTAATAAAGGTAACTAAAAAAGGCATTTCACGCAGAAAATAACTTTGAATAAAATACCTTTATTTGCATATAAAATTTTAAATTACTTAGAAATACGTAAATTGTTTCGAAACAAATATTCTAAAATTTATTAGTAGTAATCACAAAAGAAAAAAAATAGTTAAAGCAAAGTATTTAAATAAGCAGATAGGCAGTAATTATAACTAAAATAAAAAGATAAGAACTTAGACACAAAACTAAATAATGTCAAATAAATGTCACTTAAATAGAGGAAAAAATAGCCTTTTAAGTTTTCTCAATCTGTTCGTAATTAATGTGTATTTATGCCAAACGATTTCTAGAATGTTTAATTTTGATATTTAATTTATACAATTCAGACACATAAGAATAATAAAACTAAATCGAAGCAACTAGAGAAATGCTTCTGTTTACAAAAAATAAACATTTAACTAAATGTAGTTTATTGATGTATAGAAAGTAATAGAATGCAGTATATAACTACTACCATTTATTAGACGGTAGTTTAATAATTAAGAATGTTTAACGTATTGAATTATATCGTTGTCAAAAAATCAAAAGATTTTAGTTTAATGAATATTATTATAAATGTCATATACTTTAAGAAAATGAAATATATATAATTTATATGCTAGTTAAAACATAACATGTCATATATTTTTTTTGAGTTTTCACAACTTTAATTTCTCGTCATGTGAATATTTTCCCGAATAAATATTTGTATTTATATTAGAAATTATTTTTTTTATGAAAATTTAGTTTCAACGTATCAACAAATGTGCATTTTTACAACGTATTGACAAATGTGAATATTTTACAACGTCGACAAATGCTCATCAAAATATCCTTTAATATTGACATATAACAAAATTTTTTTTGTATTGAATACAAAAGCTTTTTGTATTGACAATACAAAAAGCTGAAAGAAATGCATTTTGCCAAAGATTTCTCAGAGAATAATATGATAACGTAAGGAATATATTTCATTGTTAAGGAAAATATTTGAAACGCAATAAATTTTCTTTGTTGTATCTCTTTAATCCACATTTTGAACAAAATCATACATAATACATTTTTATGATGTTTTCAATGGGTAGTGAGATTTGAAAGTACAAGTGCTTTTGGTCCAGCAGAATTGAATTTATATAGGCAATATATAAAACAATGAAAACATCACGACTCTTTCAACATAAAGTTTCTGTATCCTTAAGTGTATTTGGTTATAGTACAAAGTCAAGAATGGTTTTGCAGCAGAAATTTTGTGACATAAAAACATTTATTTTTTAAGGACCACCGTGAGTTTCAAAATTCGTGTTTTTATAAATAAAATAGTTTGCAATTTGGTGACTCAGTGCGTTATAATTTAGTGCCTTATATGTCAATACACATTTTTATTTCAAAACTTTTGATTGGAAAAATATAAAGATTGCTTGGTTAAAAGAAGTTTTTTAAGAAAAATTATATTAGAAATGTCAAAGATTTATAGACAGAAAGAAAATTTATTATTGCACATTTTAGATACATTTAGTTTTACTACATTTATTTTTACATTTATTTTCACTATTTAATAATAGTGCTAAAATGCGTATTAAGTTTCAAATTCAGTGATATTACTTTCTGTGCACACCATGTGTAGCAAGTGTGCTCTAAAATCTATAATAATGCATATTTTTGAGGTATATATTTGCTGAAATAAAAATGAATTAAGGTATATATAAGGTAAAATACTGAAAGCATTTCAAAAATATGCTAATTGGAAGTGACAATCGACAAGTTACAAGCTCTCAAAAATAGGCATCTATTTTCAAGACTTGTTGGACATAGATGAGAGGAAACGAAAGATTTCTTTAAAATTTCTGTAATTTAATTTCTTTTGAGAAAAAAAAGATTACTTTTGCTTCTTCTCATTCATATCTACTATCTTTTGAAAATGAGTGACTATTTTTGAGCACTTGGAACTTGTTGACTGCTATTTCCGATTTGTATATTTCTGAAACGAATGAAGTTTATAATCGAAAGATATTAAACTCGTGTATTCATTGTCCTAGATATTAGGTATGATTTAAAGTTTTAATATGCACCTCGACCTAAAATTTTGTGACTTATTTAAAAAAAAATTGTTCAAAAAAGCGAAGAAAAGAAATTGTAAAATGTGGCAAATTAAATGTATTAAGAAGAGAAAATTTTCAACACAAAAATATCACAGCTATAATTATTATATAAGCATAGTTTTAGGATAAGCACTTTCAAAATTTCAAGGTAATACAATTTATAATTGAAATGCGAAGAATTTAGGTTTACAGAAATTTTAAATACGGAGTTAAAAACATGAAAATCTGGCTAAATATGAGAAAAATGTTATCTGCTTCAGGAAGTGCATAAAAAATGATAAGCTGGTATGTTTTAGATATAAAAATTGTGTGAACAAGTCCTTTTAAAATATAATAAAAAGAAATATTTAATTCAAAAGAGTATGACCAGCTAAGTTAAATCGTTTTACTGCGGCAAAGCTATGTTATACCACAATGTATATTACGTTATTAAATTCAAGAATTTCCAAATAAGCTAGAATCTTCTGCGCAAATTTCCCTAAAGTGATGATTTATCGTCAAACTGTCAAATTCATGTATTCACATGTTTTAACGAAGATAATCACAGATTATCTAGTTTCTGTCATGAGACTCTCTAACAAGCAACTCAATCCGTAGGGCATATAAATTAATAATAATCCCTCGTGTTACGTTTGCCGGAATATGTCTGTGATATCATTCCTAGAATAAACTTTATGCCCTTTAGTCAAGATTACTTAAGAAGTAACTAGCTTAAGATATTAAAAATATTTTAGTAAAATGTAAAGCTGGTAAAAAGTTTGTAAATAAAAAAAAAATATCGTTAAATTGCAGAAATACTTGATTTTGTATAAAAATTCCATGGGTTTTTATAGATATGAGATAATATTAATTGCTATAGTTTCTATTCAATAGCAGAGTCTATAGTCAATTAATCGTTTCTACCTACACCGATGTACAGTGAGCAGAAGAAAAAAAACGGACCACAGGGAATAACTTTTGATCTAATGATCGGATCTTCACGTTCTAGGACTCAATATTAATGAATCGAGCGTGATTTCAAATATACTAATTAATAAGTGCAGACAATATTCTAAAATAAGAAATCAGACATAAAAACGAACTTTTTTTTTGAAAAGACATAACTTTTTTTTCTGACTAATTCGAATTTCTGACTCCCAAAATATAGGGTGGTAAATACGGCACCAATAGTTTGGTCAAGAGAGCTGTTCAAAATTTTGACCTTGTTAATGTTAATTTTACTTTTTGCGTATTTCGTTATATACCGAGAACTTTTTAAGTGAATTGAAGAATTTTTACGCACAATTCGTTTATCCATTCGTTATTCGTATAAAATTAGTTTATCCAAAGATAATTCCAAGTAAAAAATTACTTTCAATGAATATTTATTATTTACTAAAAGTTAATTTTTGTTCGGAATAGTCAAAATAATTTTGAAGTAAAAGGTGTATACTTGTTTGCATAATTTTGAGGAATACGATTTTGCATGACAAAATTCAAAATTTGAATGAAATCGGTCGAATAGTTCCTGAGAAATTGAAGTTTAAAAATTTTATTTCGCAGTAACTCTGCGAAAACAAAAAAAACTGATATATCTTAATTTTTTCAGCTATATTTACTGTAAAATCACCGCACAACTGTAATTAAATAAGTATTATTGTAAAAATTAGAGTATCAAATTTTACACTAAAAATGGATTTTTGAAGTAAAATCGATTTTATGGATGATGCTAGTACTTTTTATCATAATTTGATCCTGATTTTTTTACAGTGTTCCTTTGCAGGCTATAAAACTGACAGTTCTAAATGAGGATTTTCTTATAATACGATTTTTTTAAATTCATTTTACGACTTACTTTAAAGAAATAATTAAAAGAAATGATTGCGTACCAATATTTTTTTTTCAATAGCATTGCGTCATATTTCAATAAAACTCCCCACATACTTAATTCCATTTATTTTATTTTTTAACTACATTACAACTTCAAATTTAAAAGTGAAACTAACAGCCAAAAGTTGAAAATGTCAAATTTTGGATCGTCATTAAGCTTTTGGATTCATGATTACGATTAATTTAATTTAATTAAGATCATATTTTGCTTTTGACACTAAGACTGCTATTGAAGTTGAGTTAGGTAATGTGGGTTTTCATTATTAGATTAAAAATACAAATTAAATATAACGTAAAATATAATTTACATGAAAACACAAATTAAAAAACTGCAGCTTTGCATCCTGAACACGCGTATGAAACATTAATTTAAAACGGTAACATAGCGTTAAATAACCCAGAATTTTTTTTTCAAAAAAGACTCTAAATATTACAACAAACAATTGATTGTATTATTTTAAAGCAAACTAAAATACACAAAAGATCAAAGAATATCACTACTACGTATCAGCTTTATCGGACACAATATGAAACAAGTTGAGTTTCATAATGATCAGCAGGATTTGACAACCTAATAATAGAAATATAATTCAATTGTTTACTATGAAACGCTTGTGAAAGGAAGGCATACAAAAGCTAATGATATTTTCTGTTTTCTATTTAATGCTGTATGCTTTTTTCATGAATTTAATACACTTGTTACGAAATAATGTTCTATATTATGTAGTAAAATTGAAAAATTATTCTGATCCATATTTATTTTTGTTGTTGTAAAATTTAGAATTTATATGCAAATTCATCTAATGAATCTCTAACATTTAACAATAATTCTTTACATAAATTCTAATATTTTAAAGATTTTATTTTAAATTAATGAATTATAATATTTTATTTTATTTAATAGCCGCCGTTCAAAAGCCGATCCAGTTTTGAGCGTACAACTACCAATGTTCAATTCCGTAACTTTATAGTTTTAAACTCAATATAGAAAACAAAGAAACTCCTGGATCAAGTATTGTGAGAAATTTGCCTTCGTGGAGGACTTCTTGATGAAACTAACCCATTTTGCGTTATACGGAGAGGAAAATCACGAAAACCTTCTATGGTTATAGCCAGGTGGCAAGGGGACTCTAATCGATGATTCGTCTTCCACTAAGAATATTTTACATCAGCCCTGTCGGAGCGAGTCGGGTGCGGAATTCGTATCGACCAGCCATCGGGACTCTAACCCGGATCACCTCATCAGGAAGCGAGCGCTCTAACCCCCGAGCCACCACGTCCCATTGAATTATAATAACATAAGATTATAAATTATAAAGTGAAATATATTGTATTTCATACACTTAATTTGAAAGAAAATATTTTGAAAAAGAAATAAGTGGACTTTAGAAAAAAATCATATCAATATAATTGTAATCATGGCATAACCATAATATTTGGGGTTATGGTTGTGCCGCGTCAAACTCGAACAGTCACTACACGGAGATTAGAATTCTTTTAAAATTACCGTACTGTATGGTAATGACATTTCGTTTGGAAAAACCTATAATTCTGGTTCGTAAGATATAAATATACGGTATTTAAATCATTAATATTCTAGAACCATTCATAATCTAGTATTTCTGGTTCTCAAAATTATTTTAGTTATTTTTACACATTTAGTAAAAAATACAAAACTGAAAATTAATTTAACCAAATAAATAGTCTTGTGACTGAAAACTCTATCATCATGCATTGCAAATCATCGTCACATAAATCTAAAGAATGTTTTAATTTTGAAATGTAGCCCGTCTACAACGATAATTTTCTACGAGACTTAGCCGTGAAAAATTCTGCCACTGAGCTGATTGGATTAAAATCCAAAATTTTTTATGATATAAAATTAGTTGCCTGTAATAATGTTTAGAAGATGAAAGTTTTTTCCCTTGAAGTATTGACAGTCCCAACAGTTTCAACGCAAAAAGAAGCTAGTAAACTAATACATATTTATGACGATTTTATTATTGATTATGAATAGAAAGACCTTTTTCGAGCAGTAAAAAGAAATTCTTTTAAGTTCTTTTTTATAAAGTTATAAGCATAATGGATAAGCATAATGGATAATGGATAAAGCATAATGCATAATAGATATAAGCAGAATACGAGATTTAATGCTGATGAATATAGACGATTAAGGAGAGAGGAAAAGCGAATACATAAGAGCAAGAAAAAAGCTTTTGAAGAGGAAAACCTAAGAGATATTGAGTCCCTGAAGACAATAAATGAAAGCCGAGCTTTCTACAGACGAATTAATAGAAGTCGAATGGACTTTAAACAAACATCTAACCTCTGCAAAAGTAAAGATGGTTTGATTCTGACAGACAAACAGTCTGTACTCAGCAGATGGAGTGAACATTTCCAAGAAATGTTCAGTAAACATGATCAATCCTATTGCTCTGGGAGCGTTTTTGAAAATAAGAATAATGAAGATATACCTCCACCTGAACTGGGCGAGGTTGATATTGCTATAAAAAAGTTAAAAAACAACAAAGCAACTGGGCACGATAGGATAGCAGCTGAGCTGTTAAAATGTCATGGTCCAGTATTTCTTAAACTAATTTATAATCTTATTACTGATATTTGGAATGCTGAAATTTTACCTTCTGACTGGAACACTGCCATTATTTGCCCAATATATAAAAAAGGTGATACCATGGTTTGTTCTAACTACAGAGGTATAAGTTTGCTATCTACTACCTACAAAATCTTGTCAAACATTTTATTCCAGAGACTTATACAATATATAGACCCTCAAATTGGAAACTACCAATGTGGTTTTCGCAAGGGAAAATCTACTAAAGATCAAATATTTGCACTTAGACAAATTTTAGAGAAGACCAGGGAATTTGGTATTACCACACATCATCTCTTTATTGATTTCAAAGAAGCCTTTGACAGTATTAATAAAAATCGCTTGTATGAAGCCCTGGTTGAGTTTCAAGTACCACCAAAACTAATTAGACTTGTAGAAGCAAGCATGTCAAACACCGTATGCAGAGTCAAACTTTTGGGTCAAACTTTATCTGAAGAAATTAAAGTAAATAATGGAGTCAGACAGGGAGACTCCTTATCCTGTCTTCTTTTTAATGTTGCTCTAGAGAAAGTTATAAGAGATGCTGAAATCAATATCAGGGGCAACATATTTTCAAAATCTATTCAATTATTGGCGTATGCGGATGATTTAGACATCATTGCAAGAACTGTCCCTGCATTAAAAGAAGCTTTCCTTTCTTTGGAGCTTGCTGCTAGGGATATGGGACTAATCATCAATACCGATAAGACCAAATACATGCCTGTACTTGCTAAATTAAATTTTACTGAATCCTATCTGGAGATTGGTTCCCACAGGTTTCAGACTGTTCAGAATTTTACTTACCTTGGTTCAATAGTTACTGCCGACAATAACATAGACAATGAGATTCGGAGTCGTCTAATTTGTTCAAATAAAGCTTTTTATGGTTTAAAACGTTTTTTCAAATCCTCTCTTTTATCAAAAAATACAAAACTTTTACTCTATAAAACATTAATTAGGCCAATACTTACCTATGGATCTGAGACCTGGAACCAAACTCAAGCTGGTGAAAATAAAATTGCCATTTTTGAGAGAAAAGTTTTGAGGGCCATCCTTGGTGGGATAAAAATAAATAATTCCTGGAGAAGACGATATAATACTGAACTGTATAAAATCTACAGAGACCCAGATATTGTGAAATTCATTAAAATACATCGAATGAACTGGGCAGCTCACATTTTCAGAAGGAATGATGACTCAAATTTAAAAAAAATCCTGTTACACAAACCCCTAACGAACAGGAAAAGAGGTTGACCCAGGCTGAGATGGTTGGATTTAGTTGAGACTGATTTCCTTACTTAGAGTAAGGAAATCAGTCTCAACTAAGGAGAAAAACTGGCGAACAAGTGTCAAAAGTAGAGAGAAGTGGATTCGAATTCAAAAGAAGGCACTGGCCCACCCTGGGCTGTCTAGCCAGATATGATGATGATGATAAGCATAATGTTGTGGAATTTGATGTAAAACACTGTCTTAGCAAAATATGTCGGCTAAAAATAAAGCCTCTTTCTAAATCTACAGAATTGCCATTATTATACAAAAATGCTGACTTCAAAACAAAATGATAGCTAAATATTTAGTTTAAAAAATTACTGTTAAATATGCAGAATATATTTCGTTAATATAGAAATATAGCATGGCAACCACAACGTAAGAACTCATTAGTTTTAAAAGAAATTGAATAATAAATACAGCTTCAGAAAGCATAAAGCAATCCGATTCATGATTCTGTCCCATATTTAGGAGCCGTGATTTGGATCCCATTGCCGTTTCGGTCCCGTTGTCATATCGTTTTTCTTTGCTATTTCCGTCCCTTTCCGGTTTAATCCCGTTACTAATTCGATTCGTCTATTTCGATATAGACATTCCATCCCATTTCTTCCTTTCTTTATTACAGTGATACTGTTTCAATGGTTCTAAATATATACATTTTTAGTTTATTCAATTCATTATTTATTATTTCCATGGGCAGAAAATCAGAAATTTTAATTGGATATTATTTAAAAATTATTAAAAGTGGAATAAGGAATTTAGATTATTAAGAATATTAACTTGAGTTAGCCCACACTTTTTTAATGAATTAGCAAAATACTTTTTTCAAGTTTCAATGAAAATTATCCTTTTTTTTGTATTCCATTATTTAAGTAATTATGCTAATTATTATGTACTAATGCATTAGTGTAAAATTTGGCAAACAAATAAATAATTAGGTATTTCTGTGCTAACTACCTCTACGAAATGCAATCTGTAAACCCTTCCGGAAATAATTCGTAAAATAATTCTTACTTTAAAAAGACAGATGGTTAAAAAGAGACAAAATATACGCTATTTAAACTATTCAGTTAATAAGTGTTTGGTTTGTGTAGAGTATTGGTTTTAAATGAACTCTGATTTTCAAAATTATAGCTCTCATTGCCAGACAGTTATTATAAAAATGCAAGCCTGAAAAGTAAATTTAACCAAATAAATGCTTTTATACCGTGCTCTAAAGGATCACTATAAAAATAGAAAATTTTACTACATTAACTACCAAATAGCTTAGTAAGGAATCTGTTTCACTGTTAATTTTACACAGTCATCATCAGTCTCATAGAGCGAGAAACGTGGTCAATTTTACCACATTCTTGAGCTTACTTTTTTTTCTTAGTGTACAAATATAAGGAGTGGGTATTGAACTACCGTGGCAAAATTTTATCTATACAAACTGAAAAATTTTGAGGTCATTATCGACTTTTTCATGCTATGCAATGGGAATAGTCTTAGTGAAACTGTGATAACTCAGATAATACGAAATGTAAAACAGAAGTTCTGACTGTTTTGAAAAGCTTAAAAACTGCTACTGAACTGTTAAAATCACTGATTTATCAAAACCGAAATTCTGGAATGAATGGAAATCCTGGAATTCTGGTGTCCTGCACTTCTTAATTTGTGACCCTGGGCATATGATATTCTCATGACCTATTAGCATACGATATTCTCATTTTCGCATAAGTGACTTTAAAACTGGTAAACCATCTCCATATTCAGTTTAATTTCTTCTTAAAACATGCTAGCTAGTTTCTTAAAACATGCTAACTGTAAATCGTTAACGAAACTGTATAGTTTTGTGTTCATGGTTAATTAACAATACTAGTTGTAAACGATTTCATATCCGTAAAAGTAAAAATTTTCTTCAGCTTAAACTTTACAGTTAATTGGATGGATAAACTGCTACTGGCTATTTTACCATAATTTTAAGAATGAAAACAGTAGTAGTGCATTGTTTTATTGTAGGATCAGATCGAGAATTTGTTTTACAAATTTCATTAATTATTTATGGCTGTCTCGTGCAATTATCTCAACTTGCATCAGCTTTTTATTAATGGTTAATATAATACTGTTTCTTTAATTCCAATACTTTTAAGTAGTATATGCTGGTATTAAGCATATACTAGTAGTACATACATGCTTGAGACTTCTTTAATATTTGGCAGATGAAAATTCATTCTAAACTGGCAAAAAACATTAATGTGCAATTTGAATCAAACAATTAGTTTCAAAGATTTTAAAGAGCAGCAATGCAAATGTTTATAAATATTCTATATTAATTATGTAATTAATGAACCAATAAAGCTAAAATAAACCTTGAACAAGTCTATTAGGCTAAAAAACAAATACGTGACGTCAGCTTTCTCTGTGTATAAGGAATGAGCTAAAAGATGCGGTAGTATATTTTTGATCAGTAAACAATCTACAAAGACCACACGTAGCGCATAAAAGTAGCATGCGGTCCTTGTATCAGGAACTTCGATTTTATCTCCATAGATTTAATAACATCAGCTAAAACCCAATGTCCTAATCTAACAATTTATGTTGAAAAAAAATCATTATACTTTAAAAAATGTTATTTTTTAGAAAAAATTTTCTTCAGTGAACAATCATCGTTTATACCAATACAAAAAGAACAATAATAATTTAAAGTATATCTATAACCCAAAATCTAATAAACTTTAGGATTGTTCCTATTACTTAGCCACTGTAGACATTACATTTTGATATTAGCCATATTTTATATTATATTTTTTTCGCCATCAATTTTCTTATATTTTATATTCCATCAAATTACACTAAAAAGTTCTGGCACTCGAAATGCCTGTAGTCTATAAAGTAATATCCATCTTTACAGGAAAAAATACTTGCAAAAAAAAAACTTAATTTTTACCGTAATAATTACCTTAGAATCACTTAATCACTCAGAATAAAAAAATATTACTATAAACATGACGGCATAACATTTTACAGTAAAGATGGATTTTAAGGATGATGCATCCAAAGTATCGGTATTTTATATCCTATTTTGATCCGGAATATTTTACAGAGCACCATTATTGTCTAAAATACGAGAATCGCTATATTATTTAACTAAGCATTGTATGCAATACCTATATGCAGTTACAATAAATCTTCAGAAGCTGTAAGCATCCCTTGGCAAATGCAAATCATAGAAATCTTATCATTGTTTCTTCGCTTTATTTTCTTCACGAAGTATTATTTAGTTCAACAGTAACAAAAAATTTATTTTTTTCCATGAAATTCAAATCTAACTTTAAATGGCTAATTTGTTTTAATATAAATTACAGTCGATTAGAGAAAAAAGTTATCATTTTAGGGGATACCGAGCAAAAATATTCTGTGTAATGGCCCTTTACCCTTAAAAATCCCTCACCGAAGATGATAACAGATTCTGGCCCTCACTGACGGATTGTTACATTGGCTTTTCCGGTTATATTTAACAATGCACGGTGTTTACTTAAAATGTATGCTCTTCGTTTACAGAGAAACAAAATAAAATATTTACAAACATTGTTGCCTAGAGAAATTTGTTTTAAGCTAATATCATAATTAAAAGCATGAAATTATCCTGTTTCATGCTTTACCGGTTTCTCATTCGCATTGTACGCAGTACTTAAGCTCTGTATATAATACTAAATTTTAAACTTTGTTTGTAACATGATAAAATAAATATAAGTCCTCATTAGCATAAAAGTAAATGAAAATAAAATGCTAAATTAAGCTATTTCCAGTCGAAATCAATTTAAATTCACATTATCAGATTAAGTCATAATTTTCAGTAAATAAAATGCATTGATTTTTTTTAAAATTTATAAATAAGAATTTATTTGGTGATTGTTAATTTTTATTGATGTAAATACTTACGATTTGGTTCATTTATTTTTTTGCCTCTTCAACAACTAATTAATGAGTAAAACATATGAAATACAGCATGCAATTATAGTATGAACAATATTTTTTAAAATTACGCATATAATATAGCTTTTTTGGTTTCAGCTGTTTCACTTTTTAACTGACGAATAAGAATACAATATGTAAGCGTCATTCAATGTGCAAAGCATTTTCACAGATGTTTGCATTTATAAAATATTTCCATCTTTTTTAGTTAATGGTATTAAACTTTCAGCTGAGAAAGATGCCTGTAATATGAAAACATATTCAATATGCACAATATCTTAATTATTTACCAGTATATCTTTAGAGTCAATAATTATTTCTTCAGTTAGCTTCATCACTTTCTTTTATTTGATAAATAATTAATTTCTTATTTATTCCAGCATATTTATAGATTTGTAAGCATACTAGTAATAATCAATATGTAAAAACATTTTTACTGATACATATGCTTAAGAAACCTTTCCTTATTTTTCAGTTACCAGTTTAGAATAATAAAATGAAAAACAAGGTAACACAGTTGAGAATACCAACAATCAAATGTTATACCTTATAATGCAATAACCGGAATTTTCTTCTTTGCATAAAATTTTTATTTGCGAAACAAGGCATCATTAAGAAACTTACTTGCAATATGTAGCAATATATTAAACATATTATAAAATCAACAATTATTTTGTTTGTTGACTTTATTATTTTCTTTATTTGATAAGCAAGAATGCAATATGTAAGCATACATGCGATAAACAATGTGTGCAATCATTTTTACTGTTATTGTTATAAAATCATTCATTCTTTCATAGTCATTTTAGTTAAATTTTAAGTTGACAGACACGACTGAACGTATATGCAATACTTAAATTCAATTGTAATTTTTTTTCAGCTAGCCACATCACTTTTCTTCAGTTGATAAATAAGAATGCAATATGTAAGTGTGCTACCGAAAGTTGCCAATATTAGTCCTTTGTCTACTCTGAACCAGTTATAACCGGTCATATAGATGGGTTTTATTCCACACAATGCTTTAAGAAGAATGAACTGCTTCGGTGTCTCGGATATCTCATGTTTCAACAATGCTTCTCTATATAATAGATGAAAACGCACTGCGGCTTCTTCCATCGTCTTAGGTACTCTAGCTGCTAGCGTGATCAAGGCTATTGTGCAGATAGCACAATTAGTAATAGTTAAAAATCCCAGAATACCAGAAACACCTTTTGGAATGTAATCCATTTGTCCGATTGACAAAGTTAAACCAAGATACATGATTAAGAAGTAATCAGTAATCATGACAAACATGGAAAACTTTACTTGTTCGCTAAACATTTTACAATATTCTAAGAGTTTATGATATAGCTGAACTTCTTGGGTAAGTTTCTTGGAATATATAGCCTTTTCTACTTGTTTGCTTTGCAAGTACAGACTTTTGCTTAATTCATAGCAAATAGCTGAGTGGATTACAACAGACAAACCTGGCATAGTATACCTTGCTGAAAAGTAAACAAACATGCAGAGGAATATTACTATTGTTTCAAGGTCACGATTTGGAATGCGTTTCGTTCCAAGGTACCAATAATTTACATAGGAGTCTATTGGGTTAAAATACATGCCGATATTAACAGAAGCAGCGAAGAATAGGGGAATAATTATTACGGCAACAAGAGATGCATTAGTCATCATTGTTTCTCGTCTGCCGTCATAATCGTAACATCTTAACTCGCGCAAATTTCGAACGAACTTGTAAAATCTGTGAGCATTAATCTGTAGAAAATTCCAAAGCAACACAGCAAAAGTTAAGCATAGATCTATTGCCAAACGATATTTTTGAAAACGATCTTTGTTCCAAAGCAAACAAGTAAGAGAATAGAATATTGCGGAGTAGAATATTAAATTAAATGGTTTTAGCAAATGCCAACATACACGATATACTTTTGTCTTTAAACTAATTCGACGTTTGGAATTAAAGCTTATACCAATCATTAATAAAAATTTCAAAAGCCAACATTTTCTAAAAGAATTTGAAAATGGCCTGAAACTGGAATTTAAATTTCGCAGAGAGTTTCTTTTCATCCTTACTGAAAATGACCTCATGTTCAATGATTTGTTAAGTGAAACTCCTGACGATCTTGAATACCTATCCTGAACAGGATATTAAGTTTCAATAAAATTCACCATTGGCCATACTTGATATTTTTCAGTTTTAATGTCATTTCGTAAGCTATTTTTCAGTTTATTAATTTTTCATTCATGAGAAAAAAAATATTTATGTTTTTTTAGCAGAACAAATAAGAAGAAATAACCATTATTCAGAAAACTATCCATTACGCATTAATTGGGCAAATAAAGACTTATTGATTTTTATGTAAAGCCATTAGTATAGCATTATAAAAAAGACTTTTTTAAACTAATGTCTTTTTTATTCAAAGATAAAATGATGCATTAAGTTTTTCTTTAGAAAAATTTTAAAATGTTTTTAAGTTTTGTTAATATTTTGTGTTTTTTTTTCTTCATATGTAACACATTTTTTATTTCAGTACCTAAAAATTTATAAAACATTCTTACTTTAAATATAAAACAATAACAAAGAATATTTCGAAAATAAATGGCTAAGAGTTAAAAAATAAATTGAAATTTGGATTTTTCTTTCATTTCTTGAACTTTTACAGCTTTTCGTACAACAGCAATTCAACGAAAAGAAAATCTAGCCTATTATACAGAAACTGATAAAAAATGGCTTTTATAACTGTGAATATATTTAATTTACTTGATGGAACTGTTTTAGTATTCTAATTCATACAATTTAATTTTATTTAGAAAAAATAATTTTTGACAATTTTTAAGTAAACAGGATTTTATTTTCTAATTTTTGTAATTGTAAAAATCTAAGAAAAAATTTAAATAGGTTTTTTTCCAAAATCAAATTAATAAATTCAAAAAACTTTAAAACAATTGTTTATATATTAAGCAAGCAATTATATTATTAGTAGCACAAAAGGAGAAATGGATTTTACTGTGACAAATATTGAAATACGTACTTCATTTAAGCTACCAATAAATTGTTACAAAGTAAATCAGACGTGTAAAAAAAAAAAAAAATGAACTTTCTTAGTTGTAGATCTATATCCTATTTTATGAGGGAGATTATTTTTATTTTTCGAACATGAGACTTGTATAAAAAATTTCTAGGATTTGACATAACTTTTTTTCCAAATCTTACGCACTTTCGAAATTGCCTTAAAAATAGTAGTTAAATATTCGTTCCTATTTGACAGGTGGTAAATTATATTTCATGGAAAAAAGTTAAAGCACGTGAAAAGGTAAAAATATTTACTAGGAATTCTTAAAGATAAACAGTAACATATTATGGTCAATCAAAAAGCTATTAGCATGAAGTTTTCATTAGCCAAATTAGCATGGAAGAGAAGGATTTTATGAAACGTCATAAATATTTACCTTACATAAAGGAAAGTAATTTCAGTAAAATAACTGCAATAAATTTTAAAGCAATTAGTTCGGTGTTCGTTTATTTTATTAACACGGTAATTGAAGTAACTTTAAACTTTTAAAAATGTGACAAATAAAATCTATTTATATTCTATGAATGTTTAATTCTTATATATTAAATAAACATCTGCATTATTATCTGAGACATATATTAAATAAACATCTGCATTATTATCTTAGATATATCTTCTTCTTTCAAGTCCCCATTTCTAGCCTAGCTAGACATAGCCTAACTAGACTAGTCCATGAGTTTGTTCACCTTCAAAAAGTCTAAAACAAGTAAGGGTCTTTCTATAAGGTCTTGTTTTAAAAGACCGAGGCAGTCTAGTAGATGTTCAGGGGATGCCTGGGCCGAGTAGCACTTGGTACAGAAGGCAAAACACTTTTCTCCTTCAGAGTACCTCAGTGATTTCAGGTGTCCACAGCGGAGACGTGTGATGGCTGACGGTCTTTGTCAGCTGTCAAACAGCTACCCGGTCTGGTAATTGGTACCCTGGTACCAATTGTGACTGGGTGGAGTGAGCCATGCTGATTTATTTTTGGCTTTAGCAATGGAAAAGAGCTCTGAGGAGGTAAGAGACAGAGGCGCAGTGGCCTCAGCTGCACCTGCCTTGGCAAGACTATCTGCCATTTCATTGCCTGATACGTGAATTCGACGTGTACGTGACATTGTACGTGGATTCGACAATAATTGGAGAGGTGTATCTGAGATATATTTATTTGTTTACTTATGAAATAACCGTAAATAAATACTCTAACTCATAAGTTAAAAAAAAGAAAATACACTATCTAGCCATTAATGACCGGACACCCCTTGAGCGGCAGGTGGACTCGTCCTGGCGGAATAAATACGGAATCTGTGGTAGGGGAAAGACCATTCGCAAGCAGGCGACGGCCATACGAGCTTTAACAGTGAAGATGAGTGGACGGCAAGAGCTGAATGAGGCGGAAAGGGGCATAATCATAGGCGCCCACTTATTTGGTCATTCCATACGTGCCATCTCCGACAAGTTTCAGTTACCACGGTCAACAGTTGGTGACGTCGTGTTGAAATGGGAGCGAGAGGGAGTGCTAAAACCGCAGTCCCGACCCGGCATGCCCAAAATAATGTCCGACAGAGATCGACGATCTCTTCGACGTGTAGTGAAGGCAAACCGACAAATGTCGTTGGACACTGTCGCTACCAACTTCCGGGCTGCATCTGGCAATGTAGCCAGTACAGGTACCATTCATCGGGAGCTGATTGCACAAGGATTCCATGGACGAGCAGCTGCACATAAGCCAAACATCTCTCCATCAAACGCCCTCCACCGATTTCAGTGGTGCAGAGCACGTCGCCAGTAGACAGTAGAGCAATGGAAAAGCGTTATGTGGAGTGATGAGTCCCGCTACATGTTGTGGCACTCTGATGGACGGGTGTGGACCTGGCGAATGCCCGGAGAATGGTACCTACCGGAGTGCATTGTCCCCACTGTGAGGTTCGGCGGAGGAGGAATTATGGTGTGGTCCTGTTTCTCATGGTTTGGCCTTGGACCCTTGGTGTTAGTGCGTGGAACCCTGAACGTAGAAGGGTATAGAGACATCCTGGATAATTCGGCGCTTCCCACCCTGTGGCAACAGTTCGCTAATGGCCCGTTTGTGTTTCAACACGATAACGCTGCCATTCATAAAGCACATGCCATCACGAACTGGTTTGATGAAATGGGGGTGCAAGAGCTTGACTGTCCATCCCAAAGTCCCGACATCAATCAAGTTGAGCATCTCTGGGATGAGTTGCAGCTCCGGTTGAGGGCCAGACCACAACGCCCCAAAACCACCACTCAACTCTTCACCATGTTATAGGAGGAATGGCTGACAATACCTGCCGCCGTGTACCAACACCTAGTGGATAGCCTTCCTAGAAGGGTTAAATCTATGATTCGGGCGCGTGGCGGCCCTACGCCCTATTGACTTGATACTAGCACCTCATGTATCCGAAATGAAGGGTGTCCGGTCATTAATGGCCAGATAGTGTACTATTTAATTTTTTATTTGAATTCATATTAATATTTTGATGTATTTAATTAAATATATTTTCATAAATAATGCAACAAACAATTCTACAAATATTATTTTCATTCGTAAAATGTTATTTTCAAGGATGCGTTTTAAAATCTATCGGACTCAATAAAAATAAAACGCGTGCATTTAAGTTTGCACAAAAAATCGAACAAAATAGAAAAACCATATCGGTAAGAGAAATAATTTAATTTAAGGGCTTATCATAAATCCTTACAATTAGTATTTGTATGGAAAACGACACAAGTATTTCTTCAATAACAAATTAAAAAAAAGTCATTGAAAAAAAGAGGACCATTTTATTATCACTGGCTAAAAACAAGCCAAAACTTTTTACTGCCCAAATGCGTACACGAAAACGAAAGAAGCGATCTCGGAGCTTTTCCACATTACTTTCCTTTGAGAGGGTATGAAGATTTCCTGAACATACCTCGTCAAAGGAAGGTAGCAGTAAATAAAATGGTTACATATTACTGTTATGCTGTTTTAGTTTCTTCAAATCACATTTAACAATGAATAATTTATAAAGTTTGCGAATATCCAAGACATTGTTTTAAGAGAATGTTAATCAAAGTTTGTGAGAGTGTAATATGTAAATTAAAGGACATTAATATGTATGTCGAACATGAGATTCATTATGCCCATTATGTATGCCAAAGTATGTATGACTATATAATTTGCATGTCAAAGGAAAAGATAAAATTTAATTGCTCATATTATGAAAATAAAACTTTTATGTCGACTCGTGTATTTAATGCCGAATTATAAGAAATAAACAAGAATCAGCTTTTTTATAAAAGTTTGTTTATATTAGTTTTATCCTTCAGCTAGGATTGATAACTAATACATAAAAATAAAAAAAATAGAAATTAAATTTTATTTTAACTTCACAGTGTCTATAATATCATAATGAGCATTTCAATTACTATAATCTATAGGCAGACTAGTGTTCAATGTGAACTAAAAAAAAACTTATAACTAAGTTTCTAAAAAGATTGTTTAAAAAAATCATCTCCTTACTTTTCCAAATTAGATTAAAAAAATCCTTTCTGGTCGAGAATATGAGAATTTTGAACTGGAAATGTAAAGTAATGAGTTTTCGAGTAATCTTTTAGAATCTTAGCTGCCATGTTTTTTCTTTTTTTTCTTTTTAGTTTTCTCAGGACACTAATAAACTTGAACATACATTTTACATCAAAAATATCATTCATTTGAAAAGTAATCTCAGATTTGGTTTAAAATAATAAAATATCAGGGATGCACATATGAAACGTAGGCAAATGTGATTGTGTTAGGAATGCAGTATAGCAAAGGTATCACCATTCAGGAATATAAAGCAATAGGATTGCACCACAGACTGATTAGCTTGCTCATATAAGAGTATTTAATGCAAATGTGAAGTCGATCTAAGTAGGATGCGTCCATAACGGAACAAGATGAAATTGTACAATTTTTTGTAATGAAAAAGTGTTTGCAAAGTGGTTTTTCTCGTGTTAGACAAAGTGCTGCTCATACATCACGGTTTTCCTTAATAACTGAACTGAATCGAAAGACTCAGTTTCTTAGCATCCCTCTGAAATCAACTTTACATTCGCTTGAAATACTTAAAAAGTTATTCAGAATCCGTAATACGCTTTTCTTGACCTAATTTATAATTCTGGTGAGTGACTTGCTACTCCAGTTTTGAAGCTATCAACTACGTCCTATTTCTCATCTGAGTGACTCCTATTCTAATTGTAACAAAGAATAAATAAATAAAAAAGTCAAGTAAATAAAATAAAAAATAAATAAAAATAAATAAAATAAATGTAAATAAATAAAATAAGTATAAATAAATAAATAAATAAAACAAATAAAATAATATAAAATAAAATACAATAAAAAAGAAAATGATAAGCAAAAAAAAATTTTTTACGACTCTATCATTAACATTTATTGCACACATTTTTTTCGAAATCTACGGAATTGTAGTCAAAAATATAAAAAAGATATTACATACATAAAAAGATTTGAAACAGAAAACAAATTTCTTCTTTAATCAAGAGGTTAAAATAATTAAAATAATTAAATCCTCAATGTGCATTGTAGGCTTAAAAACTCAACATTTAAAAAGCACAAACATGGATTTAAACGAGTTAAAAACAAATGAAGTAATAAATTTTGGCATAGGATATTTCAGTTTTACGCTTATCTTATATCTTAAAACATTTTCATGTATTCATTTATATATCGTGTCAGAATATCTAAGTACAAAATTTTTGAGCATGAATTACATCATTGAATGCTTCCAGATGTGGCAATCTTGAGATTTTTTTATACACAAATAACCCTTATTTACTTTGAAACTAAGAAATTATACGTCTCTTATTATTTTTTTAATCACCATAGAATATAAAAATACGGAATGATTTTAAACTTCTTAGTAAAATGAATGTTAAAAAGATGTTCATAGGATTAAAACGGAAGTTATAAAATTTTAAAAACTTTAAGATGAGTTTGAAAATTTTGTTATATATATGGTTAAGTTGCAAAATGTATTATAGTCAAATTAAACGTTAAAAATATGTTAATATTTATGGCAATGATACAAACTTTGTAAGCGACATAACGTTCATAACTTTGTTAAATAATGTCTAATTAGCGTTAAAAAAGAAACTAACAAATTTTAACGATAATTAAACGGATTTCTGATTTTTCACTTAAAGTTTTCGCTAAAATTTTTAAATAAAACGTTACTTCCAAACGTTTAAATGCCCATAACTCTGTGACATCATAACGCTATTTTTACGCAATTTCTACTTATCTCTGTTACAGGAATAAATTTGATGACCGGTGTTTTCATTGTATACAAAATACTTTGTTATTATCTGGAAATTCTTGGCAGTTTTTTTTAATGCAAATAGGTTAAAGTACTGAAAATTATGACAAATTTTTAATTTTTTTAAAAATAATAAAAACATATCTTAAGAAGCAGAGAGAAATATAATTATTTTTTAATATTATTTTGTAAAAAAGATTATTCAATGCATTTTTTAAATTTTTTTTATCAAATTGGAACATTGTTTAATTAATGAAAAGGCACATTCTGCATAATGATGATCGGGGTTTTCCAAACGGGAGCATTACTCTTGTTTAGATAATCCCAATCATTATTGCTTTGCAATCTTTTAGAAGTTTTTTGTTATATATTTGGGATATTATTTCCTATTTTAAATCATATAGTTCTTAATAATTATAGTTAAAGCAGTTTAGAACATTTATTAAGCATGCATTTGGCAGTAACATTTCTTGAATACTGAAGTGTTTCCCAATAATCCCGATATTGATTCCAATGACTTTTATTACTTGACCCCATTGACCACCTACTTTGTATTTGAAATAAATAACTGTTTGTTACTTTTTTACGGACCTTCAGACAGCTGTGACAAGTTCTCTCTATTTTCAGGTGGCAGACTTCGATGAACTGGACTAATGAAATCTTATTTTTTGTATGGCAATTGTGCGTATTTTCTTGTATGACAGTTATTACAATTCTAGTGGATCATTTGGTGAGAAGTAGTCAGCGAAAAATGACTATTTTTTATTGATTAATCCTTTTTTTCCATAAACGTCCCTAGACAGCAAAATCTCATCTCACTTGTATGGCAATTGTTACAATTGCAGTGAATCCTTCGTCGAGAAGCAATCTGTGGAAAAGTAATTATTATTATTGATAAATAACTTTTTCAGAGACGCCGCTAAACTGTAAAATCCCATCTTACTTGTATGAAAATTGTTACAAGTGAATTTTCTATTAAAAAGTTATATTTTTGAAATATAATTGAACTTTTGAACTTGTTGAAATATTATTGATTCTTTTTCAATAAATCTTTCCAGGTAATGGTGTTTTGTTTCTTTTCCTCTGCAGTGGGAACTGTTTTTCTAGATGATCTTTGCATTCATATTTTCATTTGATGTTTTGTTGATTAGCAGTCATAGTTCCATTTTTAAAACATTAAAAAACAATTTGTTTTAATGTTTTAAAAAAAGCTGCAAAATATATGAAGAAAAAAATTGAAAGATAATTTAAAAGATTGATACTAATTTTTAAACGATATGAAATTATTGAAAAAATAAAACTTTTTTATCATTATTGATGTTTAATAATAAAAAAAACTAAGTTCTCGAATTGTGCTTTCTCAATCATTATACTTAAATCTGGCGAATTTCAACTGAAATTGAAAGGAAAAAAAAAAGGAGAATAGTAAATAAAAATGCAACTTTTCTGTACATTAAGAATGCATCCCTTAATGATTTGAAAGATCTTCCTAGAGGATCTTGAAAGATTTCTATTTCTTTACCATTATTCAGAAGAGGAAAAAAAACAGTTATTCTGCGTTTGGAAAGGAATACATTTTGAATAAAAAGTATAGTTTTTCTTCCCATTTTCTAACAGTGTCCTTTGATCACGATTTTTTCAAAAATTTGAGGATGTATACAAATTTTATTTATTTTTTATTCATAATATAATGCAATGCTAGTAGTTGCGTAAGAATAATATACGTTTCCTATATATATCAAAATGTCTGTGGAATTACGTAATTTAATTTCATCAATTTTGAAACAATTTAAAAAACTAAACATTAAGTGCAGCTAGAATTGGGATGGTAAAGCGCGTAGAAAGATAGCGTTTCCTCCCAGCGACGAACGTTTACTCTTAAACTGATCTAATTTTGCACCAATCTAAGTTAGGAGATGAATTCCTCTTAGTTCTAACAATTAAGACTTCTTCGCTTTGGATCTGTGCTTCATTCCATAAGGAATCAAAGACTAGACGCGCTCGTGGTTTTCCTTTTAACGTAACGTAAGTGGTTTCATTGAAAAAGATCTCAATGCAAAAATGTTTGCCCTGATATTAAATACAATAGCTCCCATGTTTTTTTTTCTTCAGCCCCACTGTTTCACACAGCAGGTGCACAAATATGTAAGAAATAAACATGATACTTTTATAACTAAAGTAACTAAATTTTAGCATGATAAGTTATTGCTAATGCTCACTTATAAATTTTAACGTGTACTGAAATAGAAAATAGTAAGCCTTAAACTTGATAATATTGTACTGTGGTTCAAATAGGAAGGAAAAATTATTGCCAATGATAAATTAATTTATTTAATAAGTATGAATTTTATTTTATCAATTGGTGTTTTTTGACATATACTGAATACACTAATATTGATAATTGTAGTTTCTGTGGGAATAAGTTTCGCAAGACTCCACGAATGGAATAAGTACCAGAAAAAACTGTTAATTATGGTAATTTTTGACTATCGACTCTGGTTGACCTTATATATTACATTATGACAAATGATAGTAAATCTAATTTATTTTTATTTTGATAGGAGAAACTTATAAAAACGTGTTTTAAGGTCTGGTTTCTTAGGACAAGCGCCTTATCTGGGCGTCAGCGGGACGTCAACGTCACGCTGACGCCAACAAAATACTGGTTTGTTAGCTCAAGGCCTGGTTTCTTAGAACTAGCGCCTTATCTGGGCGTCAGCGGAAAGTTGACGTAGATCTGACGCCAAAAAAATACTTTTTTGTTAGCTCAGCGTGAGCAGTCGGTCCAACGCAGATATTATCTCTCATTGCGCATGCGTTAATAACGTAAACAAATATTTATTTTGAATTTGTATTGATTTTGTTATTGTCGACCAGTGTTTTAGAGAACAAATAATGACTTTGTCCAAGAAAAAACACATTATAGCTGAGCTAAATGAAGAGTGCTATGTTTAATGAAGAAGCTATGTTTAATGTCAAAATCAAAACCTTGGCTGATTTCAATGTGCTGTTGGATGTTGTCCGCCATTGCTTCTGTGGTTAACATCACGTTGTAATCCAACTGTAGTTGAGTTGGACGGCAATTGTAGTTCAAGATGAGCGTTCGATGACGTATACTATCAAACTCACAAATGGACCAATCAGAGGTTAGCGCTGAAGAATCTAGAGGTTGGTCCTGTCCTAAGAAACCAGGCCTTTAGTCAATCTAACAGCAGAAAGACAACTGGCTTTGCAATAAGACTTAATAAATAAAAATGGACTCGTTCCAGCTTAATTAGTTGTGTTGGGGTATTCAGTTTTGTGCATAATTTTCGTTCTGTTGATCAATGCTGATTTGTTGATTATTTAGATTTTTCCAATGTGCACGAAGAACTTGTTCAGTTATTAATAAATAAAATAATTTTATAATATTTAATAGATGTATAAATATGCAACCAGTTTTCAATATTAATAAAAATAATTTAAAAATAAAAAATTTTCTTTAGAAATAAAACTAGTCTTACAATTACAATACGATGAATATTCATTCAAAATGCACGATTAAATTAAATTGACTTATACAATTGAGTTTGAAATTAATTGAGTTTGAATGAATTAACATTTTGAATGAATATCCATCATATTAAAATATTACGACTAATTTTAAAAATTTATTTCACAATTTAAATATGCTCTGACAATAGAACTAGCCCTCTTATCGAAAAATAATGATTATTCTTTAAAAATGTATGATTAAGCTAATGATAAACAAAAGATTTTCTAATTTTACATGCATAAATATTTTGCTCAAATAAAAATAATTATTAAAACTGAACAATAATTCAAAAAGATGCTATTTCAAAACATACACTTTTACTAATAAATTTTTAGGGTGATTGTTCTTTTCTTTGTTGAAGAAAAACTGCATAAAAAATACTTTTGAAGAAAATACAAGGATTATAACGTAAGTTAAGATATTTCAATGAATTTATACTTTTTAAGAAACAATAAGTATTTTTTTATTCTTGGAAATAATCGCCACTAGTTTAATGAGCTACCTCATTCTGAAATGGATTAAATTTATTTATTTTCAGACCTTAGAAATTGAATATTTTGAATATTAGTAATGAATACTTAATTTTGAAATTTGTTTTTTGTAATAATACTTTTTCTAGAAATGTATTGCGTTCTTAAAGATTTTTTTAATACGTTACAAAGGATTAAAATAATAAAAGTTGCTACATATACGCAGAATAGACACACATAATTTTTAAAAAATTTCTAAATTTTTCTTTCAATTTTATTTGAGAAATAATCTTTTTTATTCAATTTTAACCAAAAACATGCAGTAAATCATGACAAGAACTACTAAAACGAGACAGATTTTAAAAATATAAATCATTTATAAGGTTTTAAACAAATATTAGTTTACTATTAATTAATACTTGAATATAAAGTGAATTTTTTACCCAGATTCAAAAGAAGGAAGAAAGATTCACAGCAACGGAAAAAAAATTAAATTTATAAAGTGCTTAACTGTGAAAAAAGGTATAAAATATGGTACAGTATTTTCTGCATAAAATAACTTCAATTCTTTTAAAAATTTTGTAGCCGACGGAAAAGTATATAAAAAAATATTCAACTGTCCATCTTGAATTTCTCAGAAAAGAAAATTGAATTTGAATTTCACTGGATCCAAGATATACCAGGTTTGTTTTAAAAATATTTATAACTGGAATTGAAAAACAACGTAGACTTCGACTAAGTGATGATTTTCGTTAATTCTAAAGACTAGAAGGAAATCGTATTAAAAAACGATGCTTGTGAAGTCTACATTAGGGAGACATCGACATTCACTGGGTGATAGAGCCAGGCACTATAAATTAATTTGTCTGGAATTTTGTGTAAAATTAATAATGTTTTTTTAATTAGAGCCACTGTGGTCTACTAGATAGAGCGCTTGCATTCCAGAATTGGTTTTTGATAAGAATACTTCTTATGACTCGCACTGACCACAATAGTAACGTGAAATACCCTCAAAAGTTGGAACCCACTAGCTCTAGGGCTAATCAAGGGAATATTTTGTGGTTTTTTTCCATGTAACGTAAATGCGAGTTAGTCCCCTCAAAAAGTCCTCCACAAAGGCATTTTTTTACCAATACTTGATCCAGGAGTTTCCTTGACTTCTGGGTCATGTTCAAAATCACAAGGCTATGGAGTTAAGCATTGATAATCGTAAACTGAGGAAAGGTTCGGTTGGTCAACGCTAGTTATAAAATAAAATAAAATATATTAATTAATGTCAGTATATGAACTTTTTTATTCAAAATATAACATTTCTAACGACTTTAAATTTAAAATAATTCTCCAAATTGTTGTATTTTCTGAGAATTACCCATATATCACCTTATTTTACTTTAAATTTATTTATTTATTAATAAGTGATATGTACTAAATTAATAATTGCATTTTTCATTTGATAGTATTAAATTGTTATATCTGTTTTTAATGAATAGAATTTTTGAGAATTATCACCTTTGGAAGCGAATCATATAATATTACTCGAGAGAATAATTGACTTATTTCTAATTCAAACAGTAATAAGTGATTCAAACATACAAAAAAGAGATATTAACTGTTTACTTTACGTGACATAAAGGCATAATTTCCAAAATCTATTAAATCTATTACATTTTTAATATTCAAATTCGTATGTTTAGTTAGACTAATTTTTCAATATTTTGAAAAAATGAATTATAAATATTTAAAAATACATCTACAATAAGTGAACGGTAATGCTCTAATAGATGTCGGATGTATTTTTATAAATATGTTGTTGTATTCTGATAATTTTTTGCTTCTAATATATATCAGCATATATCAACTGTATAATCTTCACATCATAACCTGTCAAACATCAGTTTTTTTAAAGAAAATATTACATTTTCTACGAAGTTTTATTAGTTTTTATTTATTAATGTTGAGTTCAATTCAATTACTTCACTTTTTTAAATAGAAAATCTAGAATTATTTATCTTCTTGGTTTTATACTCTGCTTAATGTATTTTAACTAGAATTGAATAGTTCTCTTATTATTATGCTTTTCGCTTACGAGATAAAGAAAGACATATATTTGGGGAAAAAACATATTTTTATAATGTTTGCAATTCTTTGAATTTATTTTCGAAGCATATTTCAATTTATAGATAAAAAATATGATGACACACTGAGAAAAAAGTACGATTAAAACTATAAGAATATGGTAAAATATACCGTGTTTTTGGCTCTATGGGAACACCACAATGCAAAGTAATTTTAATTTGAGAAAATAGTGTGGTACCAACACCAGAACTCCTCGTTCAGTGGGCCCCGAGATTGACAGATTAGTCCTCTCGGCTGAAACATGAACCAAAATACAATGAACTAAGTGATTTCATTTGGTGTTCCGGATAAAATTCCAGTTTTCTCTCACAAATAACAGTTTGGATACCATTTCTTATGGTTATTTGACTGTTTTGTTTGAATATGGTAAAGTAACAATGAAATAAATGGTAAATTAAACAGTTTTTCAGAGAAATTTCTAGCAGTATAAATTATACTTAGCTAGGCATATTGTTTATTCGTATATTAAAATCAATAATTAAAATGAAAGAATGCATGTTATACTGAAATTAGAATGTTTGGACATTATTTATTTATCGTATTGCAAGTCTCTTTTATCCTAATATCCATTTTTTTTAAAAAATTTTTTAGAGAAAAAATGTTGTAACAAGGGTAAAAACAATATTTTATGCAAGAAACTTTTGAAGTCTTATATTTTTATTGGTTTTATCCAAAAAACTAATCATATGACAAAATTTTTTTCTAATCGTTGCCGTAAGACAATTTGCGAAAATTCCCATAAAACTCCCAAACAAAAAAGAAAGAGTCTAGTGCTAAGAAATCGACATTTTTTTTAAGTAGATACTTAAAGTATTCTACAATCCTTCTCTCCGAAATGCTAAGATAAAAAGGAATTTCCGAATCACTGAAACAAAGTTTAATGGAAATAGAGAAGTTTTCAAGAGATACTATTTGCATGATGCTACTCTCCATTTCCTTTTACTGATGTGCTTCCTTCACTTTATCAGAGAAGTTACCACATCAAGAGAAAATTCTCCATTTTCCGACTCAACGATCCACATGACGTTATTTTCAGCGATTCTACATCTTATATAGTGCAGAAATATATTTTAGGAAGTGATAAGTTCGACCTTTTACTATATTTGGTTATTTATATCTTTATAGTAAAAATCTGAAGTCGCATCAAAAATAATAATATTTCCCTTACTTTGATATTTACAAATATGATTCACATGGATGTTTGATTTTTTATCTTTTACGCAATTGTCAACAACAAATTAATATTTAAGTATTTCCTGGCTCATGAATAAATTTTGGATCATTAATGAACTTAAATAATGCAGAATTATAAAATATTAATTATTAATTAGTATTTGCATGGTGCTAAATTTGTGATTAACTAATTAAACTAATTATACCATGAGCTCAACTTGATACTTTTACTGCATTCTGAAGGCCAAGAAAACCTGGTCCATGCTGTCCAAAATGTCGTGAGTTTGATTCTCGCCTGTCAAAGACTCCCCGTGTAGTAAATGGTGACTGGTACTCGCTAAATCTTTCGGGTTACAAATTCCTTCAAACTTTCATAACAAATCAATACTTCTGTGGTAGTGAATTGGTGATTGATCGTTCTTTGGTTCATGTCAAAATTACAATCAGTGAATGAATAAATGTATGTATGAAAGGGTCCACCATGTATAAACAAACTGTGATATGCATGTTGCTGACAGCCATATTCTTGGTCATAGATGGCGCTACTGAAAAACAAGAAACACACCCTCTTCCCAAGCAGGCTTGCTGGTGTTGGCAAGGGGTATTAAAAACAACAACAACATCAAATGGATGATGAAAATCTAGTAGTTGTTATGAGCTTATAATTTTATTTTAATTTAATTTTAATTTTAAAGTAACTTATTTGATCAGTATAAGTAGCTTGATAAAATACTGAAATTGTACAAGATATAAATTAATGTTTTTTATTTGGTTTGTTTTCATAACCAGAAGTTCATTCCCTTTATCAGGGAAGTAACCAGTGATAACAAGCGAAAATTAATCAAGTAAATAATGTAAAACTATAAATAATTCATAAATTAATATTTTTATAAAACCAAATTTTTGAAAAATAATTATACATCGAGTTTAATTTGGTATGGTCACTGGACTTATCATTTCGTACTTGTAATATTTGGATAATTCATTTGATAAGTTTAAGTAGTTTGATGAAAGTCAGATATTACAACAAAAATTTATTTATTCCTTAATTATTTTGTTTTTTCTCAATCATGAGTTTTTTTAGTGAACATAATGATTTTAATTCAACAAGGAATAGATTAAAGAATATTTTACTTCAAAACATCAGCTACACACTGAGAATTCTTTTTACCATATTTGCAAGGTAAAAACATTTCTAGTAAAAAAAACAATTATTTAAATTTATGATATTCAAACCATTTAATTGGTGATTTTTTCCGTTCTTCGTGATAATGATTTATCGGATATTCTGGTTTTTAAAGTTGTAGTTCATATTGTTAAGCATTTAATATAAATACAAAACTGAAAAGTAAATTTAACTCGCAAAATATTTGTGTTTTCCCGCCATGCTCTAATGAATTGCAATAAATTTACCATATTTTTCTTCAAAAGCATCATTCATTTTATAATTTATTTGATAATTTTAACATTTTGTGGTCTATGCCTTTTACCATATAGAATGGTAATACACCTTAGAATATGTTCACGCTTCCATTATTTAGTTAAAAATGCTGTTAGGCACTTGTATATTTACAAATACTTTTAAAAAGCCATGTGAAATGAACTTAAGGATTTAATTTCGCATTCTAAAATATAAAACTTTCATCTTTGATGAATAGAATTCAGTGTAATTCAGGATGTTAGATTGTTGCCTACCTTTTTTTATATACTCACACTTTCTTCATTGCATTTTGTATTTATTTATTTATTCATTGCATTAATTTAAAAAAAATTTGTAGAAATTTGAATTCTCTGTATATTTGAAATTTGTATTTGTATTAAGAAATTGAAAGTGAAGAAACAGATTCTCTAAATTTGACAAATTGCTACCGTGATTCGTGAAACAATGTCATAAAGACGTTAAATTCATGACTTATAAGTATCCATTTTTACAATGTGTATGTTAAAAATATGTATTTAAAAAATGCGTAAAAAAAACATTTAAAACGTTTTATACATTCAATATCTATGAAAATAATGTTATTCAAACACTTTCTTAATTCAAATTATCTTTAAATTTTACATAAGATTTAATAAAATTTGAAGTTTTCAAATAACATTTTTAAGAATAATATTAAACGGTGAATAAACTAACAAAACTAAATTCTAAGAAAATGGCTTTTGACGTAACATATCGGCCTACAACAATAAATTTATGTTTTAAAATGATATTTCTGCTATTAAGAATTACTGTTTTATGAAAGAATTACTTTTTTTACTCAATGCAAAGTAGCAATTTATTAGTTGAGTTAGAAAAAACTGTTAAAATTAGTCAAAAAAGTACGAATTGTTAGACAGCTTTACAATAAATGGATATGCATATGGAAATTTGGGAATCAAAAGTTAACATCTTTCGAAGAGAAGTATTAATTTAATGATACTGGATCAAAAGGGAGAATAATTGAAAAAAAAATTAAAATGGAGCCAACATTTTATTGCTGATGATGCATTCATTGAAAAGTCTACTTAAAGAGGGACAAGTTAATTGAATTTCAATGATATATTTAATGGCTTTATTACGATTAAAATGAGATCTTTAAATTTTTTTTCTCCAAGACGCATCGAGTTGGAAGTTTTAGATTAGTTATACAGTTTTAATTATTTAATGAAAGAAGTTCATCACGTTAACAAATATTTAAGAAAAATGAAACGTGATTAAAATTATTAACGGTTTCTGATTTTTAATTAAGTTTTTGTACTTTAATGTTTTGTATTAATCTATCTAAGTTTTACTTTTGATGATAAAAAAGACAATCTTTAGCTTTGAGACATTTATGGTTTTATAATCAAGAAGTCTTTATTACTTAAGTAAGAATTACCATTTGATATGGATGTTTGAAAGCATAATACTTATAAAGACTTTATTTTTGCTTCATTTTATTATCTGAAAATAAAATGTAGAGCATAAGCATACATTTTCTATGTGGACATATCTTGCTATAAGTTGCTATGCTGATCTGCATGTCGCAAAATACATTCATAAATGTTTCATGAGACCATATCTAGCAAAATATATGTACGTTTTAAACATGAATGAGTCATAATGTTTTTTATGCCGGCATATATGGATTAAAATAAATGTATGCATTATTAATAATGAACATATTTGGCACAAAACTTGCGTTTTCTATGGAATCATATGGATTTGGTGAGGAATTGATTTTCCCCATGACAATTGACACTCGTCATTCAGGTATCAGTAGGACAGGTTTGTTTGCCACCCTTTCAAGGGCACGATATTAAATGGACCTACTATTCTCCTACAGTAAGGTCACATAGTACGGAGAATGAAAGACCATCCATGCCTTGTTCGGGATAAGAACCCGGGATCTTTCTGATGTGAGGTCAGCTCTCTGAGCTCTCTGATTTCAGCTCCCACAGCCTGGTCTTCTGGTGAGAAAAAATTTAATATTATTAGTTAAACTGGGAGCAAAGTAGGAATTCCCTTTGACATGTTATTGATAGTTGTGTTTGGTAAATTATAAAAAGGAAATTGCTTAAAAGTAAGGAGATATTACTACTGTGTAAAACAAAGCGGTTTTGTATCAGCCAGTTTACAAGTGATACTAAATCCTCAAGTAGGTTTTAGATTCAAATAAAATAGTGGTTTAGGTTACGTGGAATATCTAAAAACATGTGTGAACCTATATGAGGTAGAATAAATGTATACGAGTTTAACTAAGAACATATTTGGCACAAGACTTATGATTGTGTCTGGATAATTAGAAACAATTTGAAAATCTTTGAAATGTATGAAGACATTGATATTGTGAAGATTATAGTGGTTTTGACTTATTCAGTGTATGGGTGACACTAGAGCTTTAAAAACGGTCTTTTATTTTAGTGAAACTATGGCTTTGAATAACGTGGAACATCAAAAAAAATGGTTGGTGGATATTGAAGAGGACCTAAAAGAGACAAAAGCAAAATTTAAACATTTAAAGCCCTTGACCGAAAAGAACGGTTGATTTTCTTGAAGCGGGGTTTAATAATTGGAAATGCAGGTCCTCAGAAGATGGTTAAGGCAATGATTAGTTGAATATCTATAAAATGCATTCGTAAATTTGCGGTACAAACTCATTTGATGTAGAATATATTCATGAATATTTATTTTCATTGTATCTGAATTCGAATAAAATGTGTTAAATTAAACCATGCTTCAGTTCCAATTGGATCACTGCTTATTTCAATTAATTATATTAACTTATGAAGAATTAATTTAGAACATTATGAACCCATTCGACACTATTAATTAGATTTCAGTTAACTTGGAAAATTTTATGATTCTGTGCATCACTGTCTCATTTACACTTAATGTAAAGTGACAATTAACTACTTATTATATCTAATCCTTTAATTTTATTAAAACTTTATTCTTTTCCAAAAATTATCAATTATATTTATTTTAACTTTCTGCTTAGTCAACGAGATCATCGCACTTCCTGGGGGGAAAGTCAACCCCTCTAGTCACTCCTTTCCTTTTTTTCTTTTATTTTTTGGGGGGCTAACTTAACCAATCTCTTTCCTTTTGATTTTCAAACTCTTCTCCTCTTTAGATTTAATTGGCTGTAACTTTTCTGGTCCTGCACTAGTTAACGAATTTTTTAAGACTCTTTTTGATAGATTCTCTTTTGCGCTTCCATCTTGCTAGTTCCTTTTTTTCCGAGATGCGGTCACATTTTCACATTTTTCTTAACCTTTATTTCAAATTAAATCCATAACTGTAATTAATTTCTGTAAAATTAAAAATCAATATTTTATACCTTTAATTTTCTTTAACATTAAGACCCCCTCAAATTTAAGCTTTCTTTCCATATTTATTTTAATGGTTAAATTATCCGTTCTTTAATATTTTATTTTTATGCATGACGTCATTTCTCTTGTCACCCATTTCTTAATAAGGTCTTTCATGTATTGCAACATGCATCTAAAGATATGTCATATTAATTAAATCATGAATTCTTTCAAAATAAAACGTATTGATTTTAAACAAGTGTGTGTTTTCATGGCTCCATTTGGTGATTTTGCTAATTGCTGTAATCCCTTTTTCTCCTGTATGTGGTGAGTACCTTTAATTATTTTTATGGGCATGCTTTCTGTTATTGTATTAGAAACATCAGCTCAGTCTTATAAATTACATGTTTATATCTGGATATAGCATGTCATTATCTTATTTATCTTCTAATTTTGATCTTTAATTTATTTAAGTTTCAACATTTTTCCAAATTTGGTGATATCAACTTATTCAATTCGTTCAAACCTCACATTTTGTGACCCTTTGAATCTATTGGGTTATTGTTATCCCACATTAGCATTGTACAACCACTTTCCATAATGATCATATTCCCCTTAATTCAATTACCTTTTATACTATTTTCGGCATTAATTTAATTATTACAAAATCAATCATTTACCTACATTTTTCATGACTATATCCAAATACAAGTATATGTACAAAATACTTACAACCCATCTATCATCCATTTTAATAATATTAATTAATTTTGCTTTATTCGCACCAAATATAATTTATTTTAACTGTAACAATCACCGGATCACATTACGGTAAAAAAAAACTGGAACTCAGGGCACATCTACTTTTTATCCTAATATCCATTCTTACTGGAATATGTTACGGTTAAAAAAATCTGATGTACCTTGATTTTTACAGTGATAACTAACGCACTCTCAGAAATAAAACTCTAACATTTGATGATTCTGCAATCATTTAATTTAATGTTGTTAATTGTGAGAATCATTTTATCACGAATGCAAGTGATTTGTAGTGAAACGTGAGCTCTCAAATGTATGACGAAAATGTTTCTTTAACTTGGAAACTCAGCACAGTGCATTGTGGAAGATTTCTAACTAGAATGTCGAAACTAGAATGATGACTAGACGATCGGTTCTAGAATGACGACATAAGCCCTCCGGATTGTATGGTTGTCGAGGAGTCAGCTTCATACCAGGAAGATCCCGGATTCGACTCCCACTTCGGACTTGAATGTAATTTATCTCTCCGTTCTATTTATCCATCTTGTATTGTCGGGATATTCGGCTATATGATGCACACGAAAAAGGGATCAACAATGCCAATCGTACCTTTTATTGAAAAATAAAATAGAAAAATGAAAGATTTCTTTACTTTTGACGTAATCCATTTCCTCCAAGGAGAAGCGATAGTTATATCATCACTTTGTAAACTGCTCTCTCTGAGCATATACCAGGAAACGGTTTTGTCAAAAACGTATAAAGTTTTTTGGGACTTAAGTATCCATTTTTTACAGTGAGTAAAATCACTGAATCGCCCTAATAAAATAAATATTTCTGTAAAAATAAAGGTATAATGTTTGACGGTAAAAATGGATTTTTCGGTGAAATAATTTTTTTTTGATGATGCACAAAAAAATGCTGATACTTTATACCGTAATTTTTTATCCGAAATGCTTTACAGTGTATTTAGAATATTCACAAAATATACCAGTTAAAAATCAATAAGGCAGTACATTTAGTTGTTAGGCATTTATAATTGTTAGTGAAATTGTCGTCTGGTGTAAAAGCTAACAAACAAAATTTAGATAAAAAAAATTTTTTTGAAAGTTATTTCTCTTGAAAAATCATCTAAATTATCAACATATTTTAAAATAAATTATTTATTTTCGAGTTAAATTTCAAATTGTAACTAGCTTTTAATTGCGGCTATATTTAGACACTTTCCATTTTAGTTGTATATTTTTTCTGAAGTTATTTCGAATTCCCAGATGTACAAACTGAATATAATTTATTTCAATTAATATAGTATAAGGAACGCATTTTTCTATTTTTGAAATTCATTTGATAACAGTCAGCTGGATACGACAGAAAAGACTATATAAATATTGTACTAGGAAAAGAGAAAAACAAACTGAAAGCAATTAAGATTCTTCTAAACGTAATCTCGTGAGAAATATACTTGATATTCGATAATTAAATTCAACTTTAAAGTTGAAATATAACAGAAGAGATTTTTTTTAATATCTCTATGTTCCTGCCAACCGAATGCTTTGGTTAATGAATAGTTATTTTTTTATTTGCTTGCTTAATCATGTTTTTGCATACTTTCTTTTTATAGTGAAGTATTGTGAATATATATTGGAGAGATATGCTTGTCAATACAATAATATATTTTTTTCAAGAATTGTTTGCTAAAAAAATATCTTAATTGGAAAATTTTATAGCAAATCCCTTTAGAATAACAGCATAAGAAATAAAAATTCTCTGTTTGTCTTATAAATACGTTCACTGGTAATTAAAATAAAATCAAACATTAATAATTATTATTCACTTTTCGAAATGGTGCTGCTTTGGGTGATTCGTAAATGAAGATGGGAGCACATAGATGGCAAAAAAATTTTTTTTTTAATTAACACAAAGATTGAGTATATAGAACGTATTACTAACTGGTATAAATTTAGTATCTCAAAAAGAGAAGCCGTAATTTTTCATAGTTTTATAAAATATTGAACAGTCTAACGTTTACCAATAAGAGCTTCTTTTAATCCAGATAACATTGTAAAGTTGATTTTAATATATCAGCAACTTTTATCGCAAAACATCAATGAGGTTTATAATTGATTAGTAAATTAACTATGCAAGTTTGAAACAATGTTAAGTTTAACTATGCAAGTTTGAAACAATATTAAGTTTAACTATGCAAATTTGAAGCATTGTTAAGTTTAACTATGCAAGTTAGAAGCAATGTTAAGTTTAATCCTGATAGTTTGCGTGCAATTAGGTTCACATTAAGCTTGCATAAACTGTCCTTTTATATCGATATTGAATCTAAAAGCACTACTCATCATCATTAAAAATAAGTTGCACTTGAGAATCTTAACATTCAAAGAAAGGACAAGACATTATAGTTCTTGTAAAGGTTTATGCGTGTCTTTTTTCAATCAAATAAAAAAAATTATATTGGTATTGTAATATTTCTGGTTTATAGAAATAAAGATTAACCTGTCAAACTTATTGCTCAAATCTAAAGAAAGCGCAAATACAATGCTTATCGAAAGGCTGTTTGCTACCTAGGTTATCATCCTTGCTCAGTTCTTATGCGATCCTCGATTTCTGGCATCTGGATATCATCCTCACCCTGGTCCATCTACAAGGAGATGACCAGTTATAATGGATGTAGGGAAATTGCACTTCCAGACCTCAAACGGACAGTATTCACATCCCTGTATGTAAAGAAGAGCTGCTTTGATTCTAGTGACTTGGCAACGTAATACCCGTTTGACTAGGCATAAACATCGCCTCTTTAAGTCCCATCAATAGTTTTGGCTGAATGTTGCCAAGTAATGCAAGGCTTGGCATGATAGCGTTGTGTTCCTATGACCAATAATGAAGAATATTCCAAATCTCACCACACTAATATTTTTGGTGTCTTCAATCTCCGATTCAGTACCTTCAGAGGCAATGATTTGTTATGGGAACAGGAGGATTTAGCGTGAAGCAGTCACTATTCAACGCACGGAGATTCTACGGCCGGTGGGATTCGAACTTACGTTCTTGCGAACACGATCCTAACGTTCTACCAACTAGGCTATCCCGATCACTTAATGTGCAAAAAGAATAAAAATAATTAATAATGTTCTTAATTATAAAATAAATAAGATGATACCTAGAATATACTTAAGGTTATGTTAGGTATGTTAAGTAGAAAGCGTCATGGTTCACCGAATTCGTGGATTTGACGTAATAAACATACAATTCCAAATACTTTTAATTTCAAACTTATAGTTTGTCTATAGAAAGCACTCTCCTCGCCAAGCAGTCTAAGACCATCTACTGCGGTAGAAACAAGTTTATTTCAACAAGAGGAGCTTCCTCCAATTCACTTTCGCTGAACGACCGGAGTCAAACCTTACCACAAATAATCATCCAAAACCCCTATTTGAAATAGTTAGCCTCGTAACCGTACTAAAAGCCGCTCCTTCAGACGAATGGCTAGGAGAGTTCTTTTCATAGATAAACTGTACCTGAATTGAAAAAAAGTTTCTCAATCAAATATCGGAAAAAACTTGTCTTATTGAAATGTTTAATAAATATCAAAACCCCGAATATATCTTGCAATTTTATTGGCAGCAGTAGGAAAACAATTCATGATATTCTGTACTGAAAATGTTTCAAGCCATACACGAATTCTAACCTGTATTTAACTTTCGATCTAATAAAAGTTTTACTTTCAATATTAATTCAATCTTTATTGGAAGTATTATAAAACTATGAACCATAATTGAAATTTGACACCACTTGAGGCTACAATGTTCATTTATTTCAAATATATAGTTTTTTTTAAAAGTAATTTAGTGCCGGTAGCGTGAATTTTAATTAAACACTTATTTTAGAGTACAACAGTTTAATGAAAATTTAAATACAGTTTCTTATTAATTACTGTTTAGTGAATAGCCTTTAATATCAGAAGTTTAGTCTGTGATATCAGAACCAGTTTCATTAAATTTGGCAGGCGTTGTACCAGGAATTTAAAATTTTAAACAAGTTCTCTATCCCTATACCATATTTAAATCTGAACAAATTTAACATTATTTTTAAATTGATTTTCCAAGTGCAAGCTTAGAGATAATCCATAGATTCCTTAGCTTTAAGATCTGGTGAGACTCCATGTCATTCTCTACTTCTTATTAAATTAATTTTTGGAAGTCATTTTTACTCAAATAATGGAAAGGAGCCAAATCTTGTTGAAAAATGTCCTCTTTAAATGTTAAGCTCCCTTTTATTACTGGATTTATTATTTCTGTCATTTTATTGTACTGGTCGTTGTTTACCATTTCTACTACAGAATCGGGTCAACTATGCCAATGTATTAAAGCACCCTAAAATACTTTTTTTTCCTGGAATTAAAAATTTGAAAAGTTAACTTTACCTAGAATTGGTAAAAAATTAATGATTAGAGAAATATTGTAATTGAAATGACTGAAAAAAAATTTTTTAGACCCTTAATATAATTTAATGTAAGCCTTTACAATGTAACTTAATGCAATACCTCTGACAATATAGTTTAATGTATGTCTGGTTAAAATGTAGAAGCGAACTTTATAATCCAATTAACGATGAATATTTTGAAAATTTAAAGGAACAAATCAAAAGTATTTTATTAGTGATTACTTCTCTGCAGTGTTTTCTTAAGAAGATGATCGTAAAATTATTATTGGCTCGCAGTCTTGAAAAAATAATTCTTTGTATGAAACAGCTGTAGAGTAATTCGTGGCAATAAATTTTAGAAACAAATTTTACATAAAGCCTTCCTTCTCTGGAATAAAAGTATCACAGTCATAAAAACTGAAATAAAATATTCAGATTAAAACTACTTCGGATCATCCTTGTTCAAGTACGAAAAAAAATTGATTAGTTGAAAAATTGTTTTTTCCAACCATCCTGCTTCCTGATTTTCTTAAAATAATTTTTTGGCTGATAGAAGAACATTTATTTATAATGGACAACATGTGAATTTATTTAATTTTTTCTAAATTTCAAGCTATTTTTTACTTTTTTTTAAAATTTATAGCTATTTTTTACTTTTTTTAAATTAAACATTTTAATCACTTGTAATGAAAAAAACATATAGCTATATTGCAATTTTTTCACGCAATCTGTCTAAGGATATCATCCCTTTTATAACTATGTTTATTTTATTTTATTTTTTTATTTTTGTATTAATAAAATAAATAGGTGAAACTTAAGGTTTAAATTAAATTTCACTAAAGCAAAATTTCTTCAAATATGCTTCGGTCATACTTGCTTTATTTTATATTTAATTCATAAATTTTTTTGAATTTATTATTTATTGCACTTTATTTTTTACTTATTTGTAAGCAAAAATGTTAAGAAGTTAATATGATAAACTATCAGAGAGTAAAGAAAAAATAATCGAACATCAACTGTTAATTACCGTTCTGGTAAATCCTTGATGGTATTAAAAACAAAGTCATCATTTAATGTGCCAATTTTTCATAGTTTATTCGATAAAAACAAATTGGCGCTGTACCAGAAAAAGGCTATAGTAGACAACACTGTCCGAGCATCTTATTTTGCGAGTTAATGAACAGTCTTTCCCTTCTCGTTAAATCTCCTTTTAAGGATATTTGATAAAAATGAATTCACGCTATACCAGAAAAATACTATAGTAGACAACAGTGTCCGAGCATCTTATTTTACGAGTCAATGAACAACCTTTCCTTTCTCGTTAAATCTCCTTTTAAGGATATTTGATAAAAATGAATTCGCGCTGTACCAGAAAAATACTATAGTAGACAACAGTGTCCGAGCATCTTATTTTGCGAGTTAATGAACAGCCCTTCCCTTCTCTTTAAATCTCCTTTTAAAGATATTTGATAAAAACGAATTCGCGCTATACCAGAAAAATACTATAGTGGATAACAGTGTCCGAGCATTTTATTTTGCGAGTTAATGAGCAGCCTTTCCTTTCTCGTTAAATCTCCTTTTAAAAATATTTGATAAAAACGAATTCGCGCTGTACCAGAAAAATACTAAAGTAGACAACAGTGTCCGAGCATCTTATTTTGCGAGTTAATGAACAGCCTTTCCCTTCTCGTTAAATCTCCTTTTAAGGATATTTGATAAAAATGAATTCGCGCTGTACCAAAAAAATACTAAAGTAGACAACAGTGTCCGAGCATCTTATTTTGCGAGTTAATGAACAGCCTTTCCCTTCTCGTTAAATCTCCTTTTAAGAATATTTGATAAAAATGAATTCGTGCTGTACCAGAAAAATACTATAGTAGACAACACTGTCCGAGCATCTTATTTTGCGAGTTAATGATAAGAACAGCCTTTCCTTCCTCGTTAAATCTCTTTTTTAGGAAAACAAGTGAAAATAATGAACAAATGTTGCAAAATCAAAGTAATAAAATTAAAAAAAAAATTTACTTTGTAACATTTACGTAGAAACTGTTTTAATTTTTTTTTCATAAATGCTTTTTCTGTCTGCAGTAGAAAATAAATCTAAAAGTTTTAAATATTTGAATGATAAAATATAGTGTCCTGTAAGCTTATGGTTTTTTTCTAAGTCTTCGTCGTCACATGAAATAATGTTCTTTTACGAATACCACGTTATTTTCATAACTGCTGTGAATTTGACTCATTACTGTTTAGGCAAGTTTAGACCATCTAAAGCTAGCGCTATCTATGCTTATTTTGAAAACGCGGCAAAACGTAAATACGTTTAAACGTCACAGTTTCGTGAAAATAAAAAGCGTTTGTGTTCTATTGACCATTGACACAAGTGACAACTTTTTAAAAAAGTTTAATAACTTTTAAATTATTTAAGTCATTTGTCTGTTGTAAAGCTCAGATAATTTCTCATGGCAAGTTGACATATATATAGTTTAAAAACACCATTCTGCTTCAAGTGTAAGGCACTTAAACTGAGGCCTTTTTTATTTTCCTTGATGATAGAACTTCAAAAAACAATGTTAAATGATGGATGCATAGACTTGGCGTCGCTAGTTCTATTTTGTCGTTCAGTTCGCAAAATATAGTATATGGCTGCGAGAAATAATTTGATGCTTCATGTTCGAGAACCTTTGCACAATAGTCATAACCATCGCACATTAAGATATAAAAAATATTTAAAGTGTTATTTCTTTCTTATATGGCACTCCGAACCATTTCTTTTTATGTGCCAGCTAATAGGTAATCAAATGCGAGAAATCGAAAGTATAAGGTTTAAAAACGTCTTTATATAAATTAAGAAGAAATAAGGAAATCACATTTTAAGCTACACCAAGTTAAAAAACAAATTAATAAACAGATTTTTTAACGTTTGTTTTCCATAAGTTTTAGAACAAATGTTATGCGACATGCTTGAAAAAATAAATACATTAAAAGATAATTAAGTTTTTAAAAGATAATAAAAATCTTTTTAAAAAGATTACATCTTTAGAACATTTGTAATTTCTGTAGAATTTTACTTTTTAAAATTATTTATTTTGAAGCAATTTTACATAAAGTTTTGTTCAAGATATTTTTGGCATCCAAAACTTTATAAAACAAAAATATTTTTTAAACATAATGAGCTTGGGACAGGTTGAATCATATGTAGTTAGATAATTGCAATAGTTATTATTTTAAAAAAAAATTGTAAATATTATTATATGAAGTTTATATATCAAATGAAATTAATATATCAAATATGAAATTAATATATCAAATTAAATTAATATATCAAATATAAATGAAGAAAAAATTCCGGTAAAATTATTGTACTAAGTAGTAATGGCATTTCTGATAAGAAAAATATAATTCTGACAAAAAAACCAAAATATAAAGTATTTAAAGCATTAATTCGATAATTTTTCCATTAATATGGTAACGGTTTAACAGAAATTCTGGCTTTAAAAATTAATTATAATTCTTATTGCCACGCATTTAGTAAAAAATACAATACTGAAATGTAAATTTAACGGAATAAATGTTTTTGATGTCTTGTCTTTATGTATCATGATAAATTTACCAAATTTTTCCACATTTATCAAATCTTATCTCATATTATAAAGCCATTATTTATCCTTAATTTCACTAAAATCATTACTAAAGTGTTCAATAAAAATTACCGAGCTTTTTGGTTCTTTCACATAGAGCCCGAAACCTGATAAATTTTGCAATATTCCTGTAGTTCTGAACTTAATTTTCTAATTATAATCTTTAAACCATAATCTTTTTTTCTCATTGTAGATTTCAAACATCTATTTACATAAATATATTATTTCTCTTTAATAAAACATTGTAAGTACAGCCGCCAACGCTGATATCGCTGTTTTGGGTGTTCATCTTTGCTTTGGTGCAAAAAACTTGTAGTAAACAAAAACATTTCTGCCTATCTACTTTCCGTTGAAATGCAACTACAGAGTGGAAGTTTAATGTGCTGATTAGGAGCATTTTGCACTATAATTTTAACTAGAATTCCGTTTTTTAAAACTTTCCATAGGTTTGAAAGTTATTGCAAATTTAAGTGGTATTAAGCGATTTTTTCAGCTTTTTTGCTTTAAATATAGACAATGTATACATTGTTGTACAGAATTTATTGTTCCCTCACGTGATCGTTATTTCTTTATTATAAACACTCGCGCTCAAGTAGATGTCAATCAAAAACAGCAGAGAGAGAGAGAGAGAGAGAAAGAGAGAGAGAGAGAGAGTATTAAAGTTAAAAAAGAAAAAAAATCAGTAGGAAATGAAAATTGGTTGGCGAGTGATGCGATCAGGGAGTAGAGGCAGTGAGAATAAGAAAAAGTTATTTAAAATTTCAGAAGATCATTGTCCTCATTAAAAAACTATTTCTGTTTGAATGAAAATCTACTCTTTAATCTAAGTTTCACATTTTTGCACATTATTGTCTTACAAATTTAAAATTTAATCCATATTTCCGATCCAACAATAAAATATACAACGCAATTTGACATTGTTATAACTAGCCAATTCTCTAGGTTAATGGCTACTTCCAAAAATTCTCTGAATGAAAGGAATATTTTCAAATATCCTAAATAATCCTCTCGAATATTTTCTCCTTCATGTCTCCGGGCATAAAAATCAAACAAAAGAAGGCACCCTTTATTAATTTCTATCTATTCCTTCGTGGATAAAATTCTATTTTGTTGTTTTGAAATTAATATGAAACTTTATCGAGGTATTCGATAAATTCGTCGAACTTAATGCCATTAATATTAAGTTATTTTCAAATCAAAACAAGTTTCATAGAAACAAAAATTACTGGCAAATTTATATAAGGAAGAAATGATTAACATAGAAAAAAAATCGGATTTTTCTACAGATTATATCCATATGGTTTTGACAAAAGATCAAATTCGAAATTCAAAATTTCTAATACCCTCTAAACTTAACATTGTTTTGATTCAAGTTAATGTAAATTACTTTTTTAAAAGAGAGTATTACTTAGTTTTTAATTTAAACTACAGCCTTAAGTTGTATATCTAAAGATATTCTTTGCAAAAACTTTTTTATTCTTTTTAGAAATGGGAAATAAAAAAGCGATTTGTGACTTTGAAGTTCTGCCTTGAGAATTTTTAAAGCAAGTTTTAATTAAAGTTATTTGAAAAATTATTAAATGATGAAACTTACTTACAATACTTCGAAACAGAATATAATTTTTGAGTTTAAAAAAGGAGCAACACTCGAGCGCTTTCTTAACGTTTAAATCGAATTGTTTTTTGCACTTTTGTCTTCAGGGAGATAAACTTTATAGTTTTTGGCTGAGGATTTTAGGAGTTAAATATTTTCTTTTATAAATATAATTGTATAAATTTAAAAAAATTTAAGAGATTTATTTTTTAACAAACTAATTTTTCAGGACCAGTAAGAGGTTTATCAGATTTCATCAGAAAATACTTTTTTCTTTCAAGATATATTAAATATTCCTGCTAATATATTGTTTTTGCTAGTAATGATGACTATACATTAAGAAACTGATTCCCTTCGAATTTTAAAAGGAATGCATCTTTCAAACTCCGTTTATTGATGAAGCAGAATTTAAACTGTTACACATTATTAATTTTAAAAAAATAACTAAAGATTATAGTATTTAATAAATATTAATATTTTTTGAAAAAAAAATGTTGTATTGATGAGATTATTATTAATGAAGACAGAATAAAATTAATCTCATATTCAAATTTATTATTCCCTTGTTAAGCACACTGTAAAAATGATAAAGAACACTATAAAATTCAGATCAATTTAGATAACAGCTTAAAAAGATCTGTGGCTACCGTAAAATATTTCATCGTAATTTTCACGTAAATACTTATTTAATTAGAATAATTCAGTGCTTTTCCTGTAAAGATTACGGTGCATCAGATTTTTTCCTGTAACATGTACTGGCAAAACTTTATTTTATGGTAAGAAGTACAGTCACTCAGGGTGCCAGTATTTAACTCTAACTTGATCCGGAGTTTCTTTTTACTCTTATTTTTTAATTACATGAGAGAAAAAATAAATTTCCTTCTTTTAATATCCTATGTTAAGTAGTTTGTGAAAACATATCACAAAAACTAATATTTTTCTAAAGACTGGTACAGATAGTATAATTATAAAAAATAAGGCATGATTAGTAGAATTTCAGTTTTGTTAGATAAAAAAAATTATATATATATATATATATATATATAGATATATATATATATATATATATATATATATATATATATATATATATATATATATATATATATATATATATATATATATATACAGCAAAAAAAAATACAAAAAAAACACGAAGGAAATTAAGAACGACAATAAGTTTCATTTATTGCGCATAAGCTGCAACTAAATAGAACTCATAAGATAAGTTCAAAATGGAGATAAAACAAAGAAAAATTACAGACATATGAAAAAAAAGGGGAAAAAAAATAATAATAAAAAAATAACAAACAACTGGGGGGGGAAATAATAAATTAAAAAAAATAAATAATTAAAAAAATCCGAAAAAAAAGGATAAAATTTTTTTAAAAAATCCGGAAAATAAAAGATATAATCTTTTCATCAACCCACACGATTAGACAGCACTCTTTTTTGCTGATATAATCGTGTGTGCTGATGAAAAGATTATATCTTTTATTTGCCGGAGTTTTAAAAAAAAAGTTATCCTTTTTTTTTTCAGATTTTTTTTAAAATTTTTTTTTAAAATTTTTTTTTAAATTTATTTTTTTCCCCCAGTTGTTGTTTTTTTTTTTATTTTTATTTTTCTTCCTCCCCCTTTTTTTCATATGTCTGTAATTTTCCTTTTTTTTTTATCTTCATTGTGATTTTATATATATACATATATCAAATATTCATCATTTTTAAAATCTTAATCCCAAAATCTTGTCATACTTAGGGCCAGTTTCCGTGAAATTTCTGAAGCATAAAATGCTCTTCTTTTTCTGAAGAAGCAAGATTAGTGAAAGAGGAGATATGAAGTAATGGATCACTACATTATAGTTAATGCGCCGAGAGAGCATGTTAAAATTCTTTTAAATGTCATAAACATACTTAGCTTTCTGAAAATACTTGCATGAAAGGAAGATTTACTCAACATCTTATGAACAACGTTAAAATGCTAAAAATAAAGCTTTTAAAAATGCTCGCTGTTAAAAATTTCACTGAGACACTTATTACAAATGGCAACTCTATTTTCCTTTCCCTTTAATCTGACACAAATCTCTAAATTGCTTCGTAAATACTTACTCTTGTCTTTTTTAAGTCTCTTTTCATTTGAATTTCTGTATTTTGTATATTTTAATATTGTTTCATTTCGAAATTTCACAGTATTATTTAAGAACAATTATTGAGTTATGCATATGTGTATACACGTACTTACATATTTTATAGTTTTTTTACGCATTCATTATAATAATGTTTAAATAAAAGTAATACTCTGTCTCTTACTTAATAACGTCTTCAACTCTTACATAACTATATGCTTGACTTTTGCTATTAGTATTCAAAGTAATTATACATTTTCAATATTTAACTGTAATTTATATGTTTTTAAAATTAATAATTATTGTTAGAAAATGTATTTCAAGTTTCCTGACGTGAAACTAAAATGAATTAGTAAATTCAACATTGATTTTATATTTTATTTAATTACATTCATCCATTCAACCTGAGTAATTAACATGTTTTGAATTATGTATTTCAAAGCTAAAATAATTAACTTGAGAAAAATTGTTAACGGAAAAAGGTAATTAATATTTAATCTTCACTTAACGTTCAGCATGGCTTTTCTCGAATTCTACACGGAGAAAAAAACTCCGGTAAAATTACTATACTCTTTGGTAATAACATGTCTGGTAAAGTAAACAAAATATGTGTATTATAAACTAACCATTCATTTGGTAATTTTTTGCTTCGAACGGTAACAGTTTACTAAAAATTCTGTTTTTTTTTAAAAAATTAAAGTTCTTATTATCGCACGTTTAGTCAAAAATACAAAGCTGTAATGTAAATTTAACCGAGTAAACGGTTTTTAAAACCATGCTCTGAAGTATCCTGATAAAATTACCTAATTGTACAACATTTTCCAAATTTTATCAAACATCATAATATTATAATATATTATTAATTTAACATGAATCATTTTAAAAAGGGTTTCAATAAAAATTGCCGAACATTTTTGTGTTTCCATAGAGCCATAATTACAACAAATTTCATCACATTCTCGTAGATTCGACAATACCTTTTTTCCGTGTAACTGAGATGAAAATATAATTTTTTTAACATTTGAACCGTGGAATTATTTCAAATTCTAAATTTAATAATTCAGTTGAAATTCTTGAACAAGCTGTAAACTAAAATCCCTAAGCAATTAGATATAATTCCCCCTTGTCATATGTACAAAAATATTTCTTGGAAATCATTATTTTATACTATTTGTTTTTTAAAATATAACCATGAGCAGATTTTTAAGGCTATTGTTACGATATTAGATTCTCAAATATTTTTATATTAAATCAAAATACTCTTATCCGGAATTTAATAACCTTGCTTGCCTCTTTGCTAATTCAACTTGACAAAAACTTATTTTGTTTTTAGTTTAGTTTTAAACGAATATCCTAACTTAAAAAGACAAGCATGACATTAAACAATTATTTAGACAATGGGTTTCATGCAATAAAATTATAATAAGGACAATTTTTCGTGTATTTTCTTCATGGAACAATTATTTTATGTATAATATGGTTTTCAAAAATAGCATATGATGTCGTACGTTTAAAAAGTGAAATTGTATTTCATATGAAACATTGTAATTTTATTAATTAAAAAATTGTGCATTTAATAGTTAGGGTAGCAATTAATAGCGATAAGTAATTACATAAAAATGAGAATATAATCGTAACTAAACTTTACTTTGCAAAATCTGTTTATCAACAAAAATATTATTTCTGACATATTTCAGTAAGCAAATATCTCGAACGAGGATTGAAAATATTCTCCCAAGATTACAGAAAGTTTTTAATCTAAATTTTGCTATCTAAATCTAATCTTCGATCTAAATTTTGTAAAATATTTTATGCCTGTAATGCTTTACGAAATTAATCTCGAGTTAACAAAGTTTATTATTTGCTTAGTCGCATTACATTCTAGTTTCATATAGAAAAATATAGTAATTCTCATATTTCAAGAAGAAAGTTTATGTCAGTCTGGTGTCTAGACGCATAAACATCTTTCCCTTAAGAACATGTCTTTATATATTTGCCTGACTTCATTTTTGTAACATTTATACCTGACTCAACTTTATTTTTGAACGAACATTTAAAGTTAAACTTTGGAATTAGACTCCAAATCAAACCCTAAGGAAAACTGTTTAATGAAGTAAGAACTTGAACATAAAAATAAATAGTCGTTATAATAGTTAATAGTTTCCGAAATCATAGGATTAGTTTAAAAATAATTTTTCTGAAGGGTAGAAAAATTATAGATTTTTAAAAAAGGTTTTCTAAAAACTCTTGTTAATCCTACCTGCTTGAAACAATAATTTAAAAATAAGTTCCCGTGAATTTTTTTATATAATTATTGAACAAGAATATCTGATATGCTTTTAATTTTCTTCCTAAAAATTTTTTATAACCCAATTAAGCGACATTCAGTCTTTTGTCAAATGAAATTAAGTTTTAATAAATATAATTTAAAGAATAAAGCTTTTCAGAAATTTATTCCATTTAAATTTTTCTTCTTCCTTAAATGAAAATAATCTATCTTGATAAAAATCTAACGTAACCTGTGGAAAAAGGCTACATTTGTTTTCTCCCTTTGGCAACAGCAATGTCTCAATTAAAGTAGAAAGCGATAATTTTTATAACTCATAAAATGTAAGTAGCCTTTTTTTACAGCAATACTTAATGAGTGAAGTTCAAGGAACGGGGTCACGGAGTAATCCAATACTCACCTAAAAAAATATACTCCTTGTCTACTCGAAATGAGAAATTTTCGATAAATCCAGTACTTAATGTTTACGGATATACATTTGTGAGCATAAGTAATTGTTGAGCATATGCAGCAGCATATGAGCATGCTAGAAACTGGACATTCATTAGTATCAAATTGTTACTTTTAATTTATTTCTTGGCAAAAAACGTAAAGTAATTTGTTTAATACATTATGCTAAAATTTAATTTCCTATACCTACGTTGCGTGAGTTGTAAATGACGAACATCAGTCTGATATTATTTATAATTGAGTATAATTGAGGCAAGTTAAATTTTTTCTTTATTTTTCTAAGAAATTGAGAAATTAAAATGAGTTATTTCTTATACCTACGCTGCGTAAGTTGTAAGAGACGCCTGGTATTATTTATAAATGAGACAAGCTAAATTTTTTCTTTCTCTTTCTAAAAAATTGAGAAATTGAAATTAGTTATTTCTTATACCGCCTGGTTTTACTTATAATTGACTACAATTGAGGCAAGCTATATTTTTATTTCTTTTTCTAAGAAATTGAGAAATTGAAATGAGTCTAATTGAATTGAGTTAATGTTTTTTTATTTGATTAGTAGAGTGTATTTTATCAAGACATTAATTACTTTATGCTTCACAGTTTTCAATAACTTACAACGGCTTCAATTATAAGAGGCAAATTTGATTTATTTATTTACTATTTTTCAGTTTTGTTATGGAAATAAGTATTAAATTATTTAGACGAAATCTTTTTCATAGGTGTTAAGCTTAGTTTTCATTTTTTAAATATTTTACATGAAATTCTTTATCCGTATTTTTTTTAAAAACAATTTTACTTTTTTGCTTTCAAATTAGTTCAAAAAGGAGTAAAGTACATAAACTTCTGTTTGATTAAACTAAAAAGAAATTTGACTATCAGCATTTCAATTAGGTAGGAATTTCAAAATACTTGGTTTTTGACGAAATGAAGTTTTGGGCAAGGGAAAGTTAAATTTTTTCAAAACATTATTTTAGCTTTTTCTTTTGCAAGGTAAATGGATTCTGTTAAATTGAAGAAGAAAATTACTTCATAAATTTGCTTCGGTTCAGAAAAAATATTGACAGACTCTTTTAAGTAATACAGGAAGGAAAAAATATTTGAAAAACCAATTTTAGAATTTAATATAGTCTATGAATGCGTACATACTGAATTTGAAATTCCAAACTGAAAAGTAAATTTAATAAAGCTGGTTTACCAAGAACAAGCTTTTCTTCTAAGTTGAGTATTTTTACATTTCAGATGCGTATAGTCCATTTGAATGTAATTAAATATATTGTTCTCTTTTCTCACAAGGTAGCAGATGGCAGACACAAACAGTTTTCTATATTAAATTTAAGCCATTTTTCTATTTGAAGTTGGGTATAAAAATGGGTTCAAGACAGCAATTTTCTTACTGGCAAGATTATGTTTTGCGTAAGTTTCATCTTTACTTTTACTTGTCGAGCAAACTAGATTCAAAAAGTGTTACAAATATTAGAATTAAATGTCTTTCTGTGAAATGTCTTTTTTTTAAACGAAAGTTCTTTAAACTTGGAGTGAAGAGTTTAAGTTTTATACTATAAATGAAATTAACAAATAAAGTTTTTCAAAATAGTGTCTATTGGGCTTATATGGGTATCTCTTGAAAACTTGTTAGTCGGAAGTCAGCAAATCAATATTTTGACTTATTAACTTTTTTACGCTGGTGTTTAAAATGTAAGCATATTGTAGCACTGATCATATGAGTAAAAAGCTTAAATTTTGAAGACTGTGTATATATTCATTTATTGTTTTTGCACTCTTAGTAAAAAATTTAAAAAATAAAACGTTGGAAATAAAAATCTGTTGAACCATTAAGTACCATTAAAATTTCTATATTTTGATAATCTTTAATTTTTACGTGCTTTAATTTTTACGTGCTTCAAATTTTCGCTTACAGAATTCATGCGTTTGAAATACTTAAAAAGCAACGTATGTCTAATGTATCTAAAGTTAATTCCTGTTGGTACTATGTTTTATGAATAAAATATAAAAAACACTAAGTCTTAAAAAGTAACTAAATTGAAATAAACCGTATTAAGGTTTTATGATCTAAATAAAAAGTATAACTTATAATTTTTTTAAAAATAATACGCATCTTGTGTTTAGATGTCGTTTCAAAAAGGAAGCCTAAATGAATTCTTAAATATATAACTAAGTGCAATATGCTCAAAGTTAAAAATAATTATTAAATTTCTGTTACAAATTTTTGGCAATACTGAAGCTTATTTTCAAGAATAAGTAATTAAACTTTTATTTTAAAATACAATATAAATATTTAAAGTCGAAAGCATTTATTTTGCATATTAAATATTGCGCATATATTATCTATTTTAATTGCTTAATTTTAAATTTAACACTACTCAATATGAATTTAATAAGCTTTAAAAGTTATTGTGGTTGAGGAAACATATTAAATGCTGTAAATTATAAACCACGCCATGCTTAAAATAAACAGAAGAAGATCAAAGAAGCATTTAATTTAAGCTCAAAATATGACAGTCTTAGACAGAATTTTATAGATATTAGATACCTCTGAAATTTAGATTTCTTTAAATTTTTACGCTTCAAAATGGTATAAAATATGCAATATAAATTCTGAAATAAAAAAAAAAACAATTAAATTTGCGCTAAAAAGAATTAGATTTAAAAAATAAACCTGGTGACCTAAACAAAGAATTAATTGCAAGTAACATTTTATCATATGAGAAATGATTTGTAAGCAATAATAATGGTTAAAATATAGCACATACAAATAATTAAATGAATGAATCATGATTTTTTAAATTTTCGCAAACGGGTATATTAAAAGCAACAATTACTAAATCAATAAAAAATATGGTGGATTTGCATGAAACAAAATTCATTTTAATATATTTAGTTAATAGTTAATAATTGTAGAGCAAAATTAAATTTATAATTAATTTTAAAATTTTATTGTATTATAAATGGGAAAATATCGAATTTTTCATTATCAATATTTTATTTAATACAAATTCAATTAAGCTAAAATTTTACTTTTTAATAAAAAAAAAAGTTACATTTAATGCAATTAATGTAAGTTAAATTGTAGTTACAATTTTGCATGTATATATAATTAAAGATGTAATCTACAATGAAATTATATCTAAATCATTCACAAATACTTTTCAAGTAAGACCAATTTGCGTTAAACATGAAGACGCAAATAATAAAATTTTCAAATATTATTCCAAACATATTTTCAACCTTAATTTAACCTAAAATCACATTAAACTGTGAATTGTGAATGTATAATCTATGCATTATTCAGAAGAAAAAAAATGAATAATAGTTAAAAAATAGAAAACTTTCTTTAGTTTTAATAAAATGCTGCAAATTAATGAATTTTAAAATATCTTTAAACCTTTTTCATGCTTTAAAAAACTATGCATCAAAACTCTTTTTAATGATACGAGAAGAAAAAAAAAATTTTTTTTACTTCTAAATCTCTTAAAACTGGGATGTTTAGTTTTCAACCAATTTTCTCTTTTCTAAATGATTATACATTATTGTAACTTGTAGCAATAAATATTTACACAATGATTACATAAATTTAAATGATATTTCATAAAAATATAAATTTTATATCAGAAAAAAATTGTTTTTTCTCTTAAATGAGATGCAATTTTTTAATTCAAACAAAAAGAATATAAGCTGAGATAAAACGGTTGTTATTTTGCATTCTCTCTAAGATAAAGTATAAGTAATTTTATAAATGCATCATAGAAAATAAATTCTCTTAATTTACTTGACTGAGATTTATATTTATAATAATTTTTGGATAATAATAATTATTATTATTAATGGTAATAATATTTTTAAATATATTATTATAATTATTAATTATATTAATAATCCATAACAATTTGTTAATAATAAAGAAAATAGGAAAGCAATCTTAAACTTATAATGAAATGTAGAAATTCTGAAGGTACAATTACCATGTTTATAGGAATAACAAATCTGTTTTATTTAACTTAATTTAAAAAAAATAACTTATTTGAAAATATTTGATTCTATTCATTTGAATGGCAAATTTGGGATATTTTTCTTTTCTGTCCTTATTGTAACCTTCGTATATTTATTATTAGTATATTTATCTTCGGAATCATATAATTTGTTAAAACTTCAATTATTATAAACAAAGCCTTCGTTGTCCAATCATTCATACGCAAGAGTAGCAAATCTCAGCATTATCTGAAACGCATTTTCCATTTCTGAGTAATTATTTAACCATTACGTTACATGATTGTATTTATATATTAATTTAACATAATTATTTAATTATTACTAATTAAATATTTATAAAAATGCTAAAATTATTATTTTTAAAAATAATGATACAACCAATATTTGTTATATTATTAATTATATTATTATTATTAATTATATTATATTATTATTGTTATATAATAAAAAAATAGAAAGTCAATGTTAAGTTTAAAACGAAGTTTAGAAAATCGTGAAGGTTCAATTATGTTGATTATGTAACCAAAATACAATTTTTACTTAATATAATTTAACCAATTATTTGAAAATATTGAATTTCATTCATTTGAAGGACAAAGTTTAGTTTTTTTTCTGATTTCTGAACACAAATTTACATCACAATATATTTATCTTCCCAATTACATAATTTATTAAGGCTGCAATAATGATAAGCAAATATAACAGCTTTCGTTGCTCAAGCATTCATACACAAGAATGGCAAATCACCGCAGCATCTGAAACACGTGTTCCATACCCGAGTAATCATTTAGCCATTACTATGCATGATTGCTTTCTACTATCTTCGCCAATACATCAGGAGATTACAGTTTCATGTATTTATAGACCAATGTAAATTGAGCAGTTTAAATGAAATATTAGTTCGAAAAGCTGATGATTACAGTTGCAGGAATCTATGTTCGAAAGCAATCAGATGCGGAGTCTTCAAATATATAATTTCTGTCATCACTATGACTTGGTTAATGATAACTTGTTCCTGAATTCTAAAGCAGATTTGAGTAGTCAAATATTGTTCCCAGCTTTTCGCAAAGCCATTTTGTAAGTTACGAGTTTATTAATAAATTCAAGTAAATTGTGATTAGCGTATCTAAAATTTCAGGTAGTTTTTTTTCTTTGCTTGTTACTTAAAAACTTAAATGTTCATAAAAGTATAACGATTGATATTTAAATAATAACCTACGGTTACGATTTTCTTTATTTAATAGCTCACATTCGAAAAAACCAATTTTCAAACCTTCAATAATTTATTATTTGACCAGCAGAAACATATATGTTTTTATAAACAAATATAAAAATAATAAAAGGTGTTGTAATTCATCATCAGCCAACAATAACGCATACCTTTTGAAAGAAAAAATACTGGATAATGTAATAGCAACGTGGCGAACAACCAACTCTGTAAGCCATGTCGCTATTGGTTGGACCATACACTACCAACTATAACTAGAGAACACAAAAATTACTTAAAATATAACATTGAAAAGTTTAATCTGAAGTCATAACAAAGCCTAATTTTATAAAAGTCTGCATACACAGATACCACAATATCAACAGCCTTTCTTCTAAATTATTAAACTGCAGATGACATGTCGTCACAAATGAATAATATAAGTATATGCATATGTAAAATTGTAAAAGTTTTCAAACAATGAACAGGTGATTTGTGTGACCACCTGACGTTTTATACTAAAACGCTATAACGTTACATTGCTGCTAGAATACTAGAGTGGTATAAAATAAGTAAACACTTTCTAGGTGGGCTACAAAACCAACCTTTATTTTGTGAGCATGGTAGTCTGAATAAGAATTCATACCTGAACTTCAGTTCATACTTAGGATATAACGCCATCAGTATAACTTCCACTCTGTCCTTAAATCGAAAGGCAA